>NC_048596.1:221792893-222092893 GCF_003668045.3 Cricetulus griseus
TGGTCTGGAGATACTGCCCCCACCTGTCATTACATCTTTCTATAGATGGAGCTTCTATAGTGTAGTCCTAACCTACACTGAATTTGGTGGGTACCTTATTGAAAGGGGGAGATAATGTCAATGGTTTCTCTAATTCTATACCACTTGTGGTAAGTCAACCCCCATGCGAAGGCTTTACCTAGTTCAGGCACAGGGCTAAGTGTTTTATGGGTAATATCTCATTCACTCTTTACCTCAGAGATAGAAGAGCAAGTGATTTATTCAAGATCCACCCATCTAACAAATGGCTTGGCCTTTATCAAATCCAGATGTTTTCCATCTACCTTTCTCTCTAATTACCATTAAAATGGAAACCTGTGTGTCTGTAATAGCCTGGTTCAGTTACCTGAAGAGGTGTAACCTTGTCTCCAGGCACTGTATTTCTCCTGTAGAAAAGTCCAGACTCAAGGTGTACAGAGGAGCCAGCCAGCATTTGGGGTGCTAGCTACCTAAGAAAGACTCAGGAGCCATCAAGCGTGCCAAGGCTCTCTATCCCATCTTATGTGGGTTGAGATTTAAGTTAATTATTAGAAATAATAATTTAGGTAGCAGTAATGAACCCTGCTACTCAAGGCCAAGTCTTTACTAATCCTGTAACAGCAGACCAGTCATCCACAAATTATATGCTTGCTTACCAAAATTTAGTGTTTTGGTGAGCTTTGCTGTTCCTGAGCATCGCCAGTTCTTCGATTTGACTCAATAAATCATCATTTCCTATTGAAGGGTTAGGCAGGGGTGAAGGGAAAACAATGAATTTTTCACTCATGCTAGAAATTCTTTAATCTTTTTGGACCCAAGTTTTCCCCAGGCCTGTTTTTAAAGTCTGACTTCCTTCCAGTATCATTTTACATCCTTATTAATTTTTTAGAGGATGGAACAGAGAATGCCTCATTAAATTTTCCTGTCTTCAAATGGGATTGGTGGCGAGGACTAAGAGGCCCAATTAAGATTCATAATGATTTTTCCAGGTTGCATTAGACGGACACAGCCTGGAGAGGGTTTAGAGTTGATAAGCACAAAGTAATGGGCCCAGGGATATGAAAAAACTGAACCACTGGTAAAAAGGGGGAGCCTGAAATAAGATCCAGTGATGCAATACCTGAGAATGGCACATCTGGATTTAGTCTATGAGAACCATGAGGTAATGGAGTCTCAGCAAGCATCAAGTGTTTGCTGCAGTTTGCTATTGAGTTTGGACACCTGCAACTAAAGCATGTCAAAAACTCAGGAATGAGTTACAACATGATTCAGAACTTGGAAGGTAGCTTCCATAACGGAATGATATACAGGCAGTGGATTATTACTTTTTTTTTTTTACTAAAATGAGATACAATTTAATTATAGTACCCAAGTATGGGACAGACAATATTTATTTGCTCCTGGGGATGCACAAAGATGGCTTGTTCTTACAGTGATAGATGGCTTCAATTTCAAGCTCAAATGGGCCAGAAAAGGAACAGAACAAAGCCTAAGCCAGAGTCAAATTGTACTTAGCCACTGAGAATTCTTCATTATTAGGATCACAGGGATCTGGGAGAGTGGGAATTAAGGAAATATGGGTTTCCTGATGAGAGACCTTAAAGAATTGGATAGTATGTTTATAGGTGTTTGGGTCTAGCAGAGTTGTTCAATGCAAAGGCACAGAAGTCTTCTAATGTCTTAGGATTCTGAGACATCTTTACCAATTGAATCCAAAGATTCAATTGTCTCTTATGGAAATGCAGTTCCTAACACCCACCCCACCGCCACAAAGTCCTGCTGGGATTTTTATTAAGATTATATTTCTTATATTGTTTAACTTATGGTGAATTGACATTTGTAAAACATTAACATCTGGATCTATGTCCACAGTAATCATCTCTGTTTATAGCTCTACTTGTTCCCAGCAAGGTGTTACACTTTTAGCTGTAGAGATGTTCATCTTTAACTATGTTAATCTAAGTTTCTGCACTGGCCTCCTGTAGTCCAGGCTGGTCCTGAATGAGTATTCCTCCTGCCTCAGCACCCTAAGAAACTGAGTTTACAGACCCACAGTCAGCTTTCTAGGCATGTTGGCTGACTGGGTGCTGATGGTGGTGGTATGGTCTCAGCCCCCTCGATGCATATTCAGTAATGCCTGTTCAATTCTAACAGTTCTGCTTGTGTGAACATAAGAAGAAATGCGGACATTAGCCTGTCTTTTTCTAGGACAGCAGTATGCCTCCCTACCCCATTGAGGAAGAAAGGGCCACTAGAAGAAAACTGCTCCAAGAGCCAAACACTGCAGCCTTGAAATTATTCTTTTGATCTAAGCTAAGTTCCTTCAGTTGGCATTTTCAGCTCACTTTTCTTTTGTTTGGTTCACAGTGTTGCCTTCTAAAAAGTTTCCATGTCTAGCAGCCTGCTGTTTGAATCATCATGCAGATATTCCAGGCAGGAAAGCATGGAAAATACCTATAAGTCTTTTGAAAAGTATGCATCCCTCAATATTATATTCCTTCCACTAGGAGCAAATTTTCTCAGGATACAGCACTAAGATAAAATAGTGGGCAGAACTCTAATTCTAGTGTGTGTATGTGTGTGTGTGTGTCCTTTGGGGGAAAGGCCTAAAGAAAATGCATAATATGATTAGCTATCTCTGCGTGACTTGTTTACCAATTATTTTTATACCTGTCTATATTTTCAGATATTTTACTATGAACAGATATATCTTTGCACTAAACAAAAATCTAATTCCAGTAGACAAAAAGAAAATGTAAAACCTGAATTGAAATTACTAACATTTACTTCAACTTTACTTTCCCCACTTCCTTGTGTAAAATGTATTAAAATTGGCTGGTGAGAGTAAAACAGGTATGTGACATGTCTTAGGATAATCAGAAATGACAGCGCTCTTGTTCAGGAGTGTCAGCTTTCCTGCCAGTCCTCTGAGTAGCTATATATCCCATGTGGTGCTGGAATTCACCCCTCACGATTGGAACGCCACACACCTGTCTCATTTCACGCTCTTGATTCCTGGGGTAAACCCCATATCCTCGGTGTGAGCACCAGTGAAATTCATTAGTGGTCCAGATGTGTGTCCCCTGTCAGTTGGCCTAGTAACCCTGCTCTTTATTGACAGGTTCTCAGGAATCAGATAGCTCTCAGTCGGCCAAGAAAGACATGCTGGCTGCCTTGAAATCCAGGCAGGAAGCTCTGGAGGAGACACTACGCCAGAGGCTGGAGGAACTGAAGAGATTGTGTCTCCGGGAAGCTGTAAGCAATTAAGTCTGTGTTGTTTGTCATGTCGTACATCTTCGGAATGGACAATAGACAGGGTGGAGACAATACAGACTGATTTTCAGGAAACCAAGTGCTCTCCCTCCCCAGGGTTGGAAACACCCACACCTCCAATGATAAACTTTGTTAAAAGCAAGGTATCAAAGGAAAACCAGTGTCAGTTAAAGCAGTCACTAGCTGATATGTATGACACCACACACACACACACACCCCGAGGCTGAACGACAAGTCATTTTAACAGTCCCAAAACCATGCATAGCATACCACAGTATACAGGGCGTGTCCTGACAGGACACAGCCTCTTTCTATATAATGTCCTGCCACTGTCTTAGTTCACTGGAGCTTGTGCTTAAATTTATTGCTGGGGAAGCTTTTGCTTCTCCTGAGTTTGTCTTTGGACACAATGTAGCATCAACAAAGACAATAGGATGTCACCTGAAATATATAGTCATCATTTTAAACCTGGTGATCTACTGTTTCTTCAGCTCTTTTTGAAAATGGAATCTTCTCCTAGTTTGGTGGTGGTGGGGAGGTGGTGGTGGTTTGTTGGTTTGTTTTGTTTTGTTTTTTTTTATTTTTGTGCTACTGTGCATTGAACCTATGGCCTCAGGCAGGCTAGGCTAGTGTTCTTCCATTGAGCTATGCACCCAGCATAGGGATTCGGTTAAGTCTTATGAAAAGCAAAGTTGCATTGGGTTGGAGAGATGGTTCAATGGATAAAGCACGTGCTCTGCAGGCGTAAGGACCTCAGCTGCAAACTTAGATGAAAGCCTGGCAGAGTAGAACACGCCTGTAATCTCTGCGGTGAGATGGGAGGCAACTAGCCTAGCATACTCAGTGACAAACAACAAAAGAGACCTTGTTTCAAACAAGGCAGGAGATAAAAGCTGACACCCAAGGGTTGTCCTGTGACACCCACATGCAGCCTATGACAAGTGAACACCCCACTCCCCACACAGAAAATGTCTCCTTCTGCCTGTTTTGGTACAGTCCTAATTTCATTAAGCTTGTAGAGGCTCCCACAATCCACTTCGACATTTATTGAAATGTCCATTCCTCCCTTCTAGTGTTTATTCCATACCTCTCTATTAGCAGTGCTTCTAGACCTCACTTTTTAGTGTAACACATACAGTCATACAGTGTGTGTTGTGTGTGAGCACACACACATGTGCATGTGGCTCACTGAACACAGTGTGGGGTTGCTCTCCTGGGAGTGGTTGTGCTCCACAGACCATGACCAAACGCTCCTCGGGTAAGCAGTTCCGAATGGCAAGTATAAAGAGGGTCCCTAACCAAATCCAGGAGGTGAATTCCCCTCCCCCTGAAGAAGAATGTTTTGCAGCAGGAAGAATGAAACAGTGGGCCGTAGAGTGAGATCACATTACATTTCAACTTGGCTTAATTATGTCTGGATTGATTTAAACCGGAGCTCGCTCAAGGCAGAACCACATTAGCACAAATCCATTGCAAATCAGGAAAGCCATGGGCCTGGCTGGGGGGAATGTGCTATGTGATACTGTAAATATTAGCAACATTTTTATAAAGACTATGCTTGAAGGAGAGAAAAAAAAAAAAGCATGGGTTTTGGTGTCTGCCTTTCATAATTTGTAAAGCCTTGTTTTGTATTTAATAAGAGAAGTCCTTAAACCAAGCAAAGAATATACATTACAGCATGAGAGGAACATGTCAAGACAAGACCAGCATGTACCATAAAAGTTTGACAAATGCAATGTAAGGAAAACAAAAGATCCCACTTCCTATAACTTTGAAAACAGAAAATATAACTTAGGTAGAAGTAACCCAAAGCTAGGCCCTTGTGCACGTATGTTTATTTCCATCAGAGGCTGTGACACACGTGAGATAAAGGGGCCTGGGAGACTCCCTGCTAACTCTCTGCTGGTAGATCCTCCAGGCTCAAGAAGCAGGACATGCTGTTTGATCCCTTGGGAAGAGAGCAGTCAGAGTGAGGCAGTATGGGAGCTCTGAGAGTTCCACAGCAAGAGGGCCCACTGCCACGCATTAAATTACTTTCCCACCATGCGGGCTCTGGTTACCTATGAAATCAGATTAAATATCCTGAGAGTCGAGACCTTGACCTGAGTACTTTCAAGCAGATGGTGGAAAATCGGTAGCCTCGTTTTAAAAATATAGACTGAAACCACAAACACGTTAGAGTTACAAATCCATGGCAATGTGAACAACCTCTCTTTGCCTTTTCATAAGTTTCAGAACAGGAAGTCCTGACAGTTTATTGTTTCTATATATTAAAATAACAGGCTTAGCTGGTTGTTATTTGTGGAAGGCCTAAGCAGGGAGCAGGTAAGAAGTCACAGAATGAACATAAGACTATCTGAGAAACACTTGCACCATATTTTTTTTAAGAGAGGATATTGCAGAGGCAGTCATCCAAATGGGACCATCCTGCTCTAAAATTCCAAAATTCCTACAGAAGGAAAAAAGGTCCAAGGAGCTATATCCAGTGCTGTGAACACAGAAGAGGCCCAGGAGGGGGTGCTTGTGCACACACATACCACATAGAGACACATGCCAGTGTAGCCAGCCTGCCACAAGATGGACTTTTCCCGCTGTGGGCACTCAGGCCTGGGCTGCTGAACACAAAAGCTCTCTGTGTAGATGATGAGTTTCAAGAGGACACTTCTGAGTTCTTCCTCACCACAGTCTCCTCTTGTATCATATTGTAGTATCTGTACTGATTGAGGGCCAGAAAGCCAGAACTGGTATTTGCCCAGATATGCCTGCTGAATACACAAAGTGACATCTCCATCCTCTTCTGGTGTTGAGCGGGACTTCGTGACATCCTGTCTGGCTTCCACAGTGTGGGTTAGCTACAGACTTAAACCACTCCTTATCAACTCAGATGTAGCAAGCACGCTGCCACTGAACTATAACTGCAAATCTTTTTGAGGAGGCTATTTTGTTTGGAAGGAGTCTCCTGAGACAGGGTTTCTTTAGTTGGCCAGCCTGGTCTTGAATTTGTGATCCTCCTACCCCAGCCTCCTGAGTAGCCAGGTTGCAGATGTGGGTCATCAGGTTCAGCTGTATCAGGAAGTCTTTATTTAGGCAAGATGCTAACGCTAACGGGCCTTCCACGTGCATCAGAAGTGTGTCCTAGAACCAAAACAAGCGTGTCCTCTGCTGATCTCCAACCTCTCTGAATGTTCTTCTGCACACACAGGAGCTCACGGGCAAACTGCCTGTTGAATATCCCCTGGATCCAGGAGAGGAACCACCTATTGTTCGGAGAAGAATTGGGACAGCCTTCAAGCTGGATGAACAGAAAATCCTGCCTAAAGGAGAGGTATGTTTCTCTGGTGTTGTAGTCCTTCCCATTATCCTTTCTGCATTATCCTTATTTGCCCCACTTGTTGGAATTGCCAGGTTCTGTGTAATTTCTTCATTGCTTCCAAATGCCCGTTTTCCCTTTTACCCTTTCTTGGGTGAACTGGCTAGTTGCTATATGGTTTTTCTTTATAGGATGAGTTTGCTCGCCTTAGTGTACACAATGGGACTCTGTTGAAGTTATTTATCTAACGCTGTAGACCACTTGCAAGTGGCCAGTTAAGATTGGGGAGAACATTCCAGTAACATGAAAATATACCTTGTAATGGCCTTCCAGCCCTTTGTTACTCTTGGTCTTACCTGATGCCTGAACTGTAGAAGGAAACATGGAAGAAGTGAATCTCCAGCCACAGCTCTCATTGGCTAGGGAAGGAGAAAAGGGCCTGCCCTCTGCCTTTTAAAGTCATATGGCTGCTGAAGTCACTGCATGGGACATGCATCTTATCCTCAGTTGTCTGTCTTTGGAAAAACCATATTTCAACATGATTTTTATTCTCTTTGGGTGGTATGATGGTGAGGGCTGAGACTGAAAAATTCATATTTAAAGGATAATCAAAGCTCAGCTGGGTGTGGTGGCCCACACCTTTAATCCCAGCCAGCACTTGGGAGGCAGAGGCAGGCAGATCATTGTGAGCTCCCAGGCCAGCAGGGTCTACAGGGTGAGTTCCAGGATGGTCAGAACTACACAGTAAGGAACTGTCTGAGGGAATGGGGTTAGATAACAAAGTTTCCAGCGCTCGACAAAGAGAAACAAAAAGCCAGATTTACCTCAAGGTCTTTCCCACATTTCTTCTGACTAGAGTTAAAACTCATATCAATTAGAGATAGTGAATAGAAGACAACTTCAGAACTCAAAGCCTGGAACCTTAATTTTTCATGTTGCTGGGATAAAATGTCCTGACAAAAGCAGAGGGAGCAAAGGGAGGGAGAAAGGGAAGTAGGGAGGGAGGGAGAGAGGGAGGGAGGGGAGTTTACTTTAGCTCACAGTTGAGGATACAGCCATAGTGGGGAAGGCTTGGGCAAGAGCCTGAGGTAGCGGGTCATGCCGCATCTGCTGTCAGGAAGCAGAGAGTGCTGAGCACTGGTGCTCTGCTCACTTCCTCCATCTCTTGGAATGGTGTCACCTACATTTAGGGAGGGTCTTCCCACTCCATTAACTTAGTCTAGGCAATCCCTCGCAGACATTTGACAATTAAGAGTAACCACCACAAAGGGAAAGAAAAGCAAGGTCTTTTTAGCTTTCTAAGGAACTTGGAGAAAGACATTCTCCTAAAATAAGGTTAGTGTGAAGGCAGAGGGCATGAATTCAGGCCCATGCCTGAAGCTTGTGGTTACAGATCCCTGGAAGCTTGCTGGGCACACCTAAGTGCTTCATCCAAAGTGATACCTAGCCAGGCCACTCCCTCTCCCATATGCTCAAGTTCTCAGTGCTGACTTCTCTGGGTTATCACTAGGATTAAATGAGCTAGAAGAACATTGCACTGGACACTTAACACTTGCCTGGTGCTCAGCGAACAGCTGCTGGAAATGGAGATGAGATGTGGAAAGTGGGGAGTGGTTTAGAGCACCATGCAGTCAGACAGCTTCCAAAGCTGCATTGTCATCTCAACTTGAGCTTTAAGAAAGCACCCCATGTTTAACAAGTGTCCTTCCTTGCCTGAACTTCCCACTGTTTTAGTTTTTTCTACTTTTCAAGAAAGCTGACCCTAGAGCTCTGAGAATTCGGGGCTGGCCCCTGGGCATCTTTCTGAAAATCATAAAAAGGAGCAGATAAAAGCTGCAGAGCTTCCTCCTGCTGGGAAGGGACCCACTCTTGCTGTGTGTGTGCTGCCACAGCTCCCCTGCACACCCTTTTGCTTTCCTAGCCATTTGACCATTTCCACAGACAAGGCATTCAGTCTTGTCCTTGACTCAGTCAGAATATCAAGACTTGTTCTGGATGCCTGCAAATCTCAGGGTCAGTGTCTTGGACCAGAGCTATCAGAACCACCCAGAAACAGCTGCTTCAGGGAGCCCGAATTCACAGGCTGGGTTTTGTCCCTGTCCCAGGGCTCTGGGCAGAAGTCCATGTTGATATCCTTCTTCCTCTGGGAAAACAAGTTTGGCCAACACTGGAAGGATTTGGAAAGAGTTTATTGTCTCTCTAAGTGGTTTCTTTTAGCCCTTACGTTTCCCTCCCACTTCTCGTTCCTGCCTCCTCTAGACTCAAAGTGTTCAAAAGTCACTGAAATCAGGCAAAGAGTATTTCCCTTAGTAGACCCTTCACACACACCAGCCTGGCCCATTGTGCTCAGAGGCATACTGTTGAGCCACCATACTAGGCAGAATCCAGGAAACATGGCTGTCTCCTCTTCCTTAGTTTGGTCAGTCCCTGACAAACTTTAATGTAAGTGCAAACCATCTAGGGCAAGATACATGGTTTCCAGTGGTCATGTGTGAGTACTGGGAAGAGAGAAGCTACTGTGTGGCCAGCATAGGATTATGTTGTATGGGCTTTATTGGAGTCCGTATCTCCTATGAGTTTCCAGAACACACCCAGGCTGCTAGTGCCCTTGCACCCACCAGATACCAAACTCCAGAGTAACTTGCTGCTTAGTGCCAGCTTTGATGAAGTGGTTCCAAAGTTCCAACAGTTTACTTTCCTGTTACTATGACAAAATACCTGACAAAAGCAACAGAAAAGATGAAGGTTTCATTCTGGCTCATGCTTTCAAAGACTGTCATTTCATCATGGAGGAGGGCCTGGAGGCTGGAGCCTGTGGTGAACCTTGTTAAATCTTCCCCATCAGACAGGAAACAGAGAAGTTGGGCAGGAGGAGGAGTTAGCTCCAACCCCTCATACCACACCACATTCCCAGCCATCTACTTCTTCCAGCTGGGACTCTTTCCTAAAGGCTACAGAACTTTGTAAAACAGTGCCAGCAGCTGGGAGCCAAGCACAAGGGAAGATTTACATCCACCGCATAAAAACCAGGGAAGAGAAGAAATAAAGAAACGAGAGTGCTTTGTACTTAAGGGGACTCCGCATTCATCCACAGATTCTAACACACATGCGTGATCTGCCTCCACTCCTAACATTCCCTGGTGTATATACATCCGCAGAGGAAACATCTGGACAGTAGGCCAGCAGCAGATGCTCTATCCGGGGTACTGTCTTCTGGGTCTTCCAGGCATATCTGTTATTCATAGCCTCATTTCTCCCAGGCCCGGAACACAGGGATTCCATCTAGATAAAGGGACGTGAGAGAGATGGGAAGGAGTTGCACAAGAAGGCAGGAAGGGAGAGAATCCAAAAGCTATCCAAGGAGCAGGGGTAAAACTGGTTCCACTACCCACCCCCACACCATCTTTGCCTCCTAGAGGGCCCAGAAGGGCTTTTATGAACACACAAGTGTGAAAAGAAGAGTTAGGACTTGCAGAATGATCTTCCAAAAGTCCTAACATGAGACACACAAAGATATATGACAGAGGGCATGTGTGGGAGGATAAGGAGGTGTCCACACATGAACAAACCCAAGAGGAAGTTGTAGAAGTCGTGCTGTGTCTTATGCCCCAGTAGAAAGAAAATAATAGTAACGGGCTCTGAATTTCCTCTAAGGCTTAGGCTTCAATAGACCTTGGTAGAGGTGCGAAAAAGGAAGATCAGAAACACGGGGGCAGAAGTCTGGACTTGAGATAGGCAAGTCTCATTGGGCAGCAGGATCTTCAGAAGCTCTAAGCATTTGTTTTCCCTCCCACAGGAAGCTGAGCTGGAACGCTTGGAACGGGAGTTTGCAATTCAGTCCCAGATCACCGAGGCTGCCCGCCGCCTAGCCAGCGACCCCAATGTCAGCAAAAAACTGAAGAAGCAAAGAAAAACCTCTTATCTGAACGCACTGAAGAAGCTGCAGGAGATTGAAAATGCAATCAACGAGAACCGAATCAAGTCAGGGAAGAAACCCACCCAGAGGGCCTCACTAGTCATAGACGGTCAGTGCCACCCACAAGCTCCTGTCCTGCTCCACGACAACCAGGTCCAGTTAGGTCCTGATCTGGATCCTTGCAGGATCCAAATAGCCTCTTACCCACCTACCTTATTGTCCATCCATAAAAGAGAATGGGTACCTGGTTGCTCTATCCTAATAATCAGTGTGGGGGCACAGATGAAGGAGACCATACATAGAACCTCGATGTCACGAATGACACTTCCTGGGGGAACCAACTCTCTTTTCAAATGTCACTGGGAACTATGGAGGTTACTGTGCTAGCCCAGCTTAGCCTCAACATAGCTGAAGCCCTGTAGTTCTCAGAGACCTAACTCCTTTCCCAAGACTGGAAGACAAAGTGCATAGCTGGAACATTGGACTAAGTCCTGAAGACACTACCGTGTCCCCAGTCTGTCTCCCTCAAGCTAATTCTATTACCTGGAGCTTCTTATCTCAAGAACTATAGCTTGAAGGGTTGGACTGTCCCTCATGGATTGTCTGGAATATGTGTTCTTATCCAGACTCAGACATTGATGGTAAACTAGAAGGAAATACCTTCAAATCCACCAAGCATCAAATCTCTCTCCCTGTTATCTTTTCTCTAATCCATTGAATTCTTGATAATATATACTAGTATTCTCCCAGAGGGTATGTGTGTTGAAAATACCTTAGTTCTAAGAAGACAGAAACCAATACAGAGGTTTCCAGGAGCTTTGTGGCAGTGGGGATGGGCCAGTGCAAGGTTTTCAGCTGAGAAATGAAAGCCCTATCGAAGAAGATGGCTGGTGGTGTGGTTTTGTAATCATGTTGGTGTAATTAAGGCCCTGAACACTTAAAATGGTGAGAATGATAACCTGTGTTATGTGTAATAGAGATATAGAACTATCTCCTAAAAAAAAAAAAAAAAACTACGTTAAGAAGGCAGTGGTGGACTGGAGATTACAAGACATCAAAGTCAAAGCCCTCCATCTCCTTGGAGTTCATCTATCAAATAATAGGGAAAAAGTTAAGTTTCTAGTTGGGATGGGCTGGCCATAAAAACCATCCTGTGGCTCGAGGAACTCAGAAGTGCCCATCTTTCTATATCTCATTCTGTTGTCCTTTGCCATGAAAATGGAACTTACCCACACTTTCTAACAGGGCTACAGTGAATCAGTCTTTGTCATTGCCTCCTTTGGGACCTCCTCAAAGGCATTTGAACTTCCCTGTTCTGTACAAACATCTAGAAGAACCATCAGAGCTATGTCTGGGAGGAGCAGCCTGAGGGTGCCTGTCTCACCATGTGGCCTCGGGGAGCCCATTCTGAGGCCCACCTGAGTGAAAGCTATTCTTGGGTCTGCTGGCAGCACTGGCTTTTAAAACATTCCTCATGCCAGCTCCTGTTTCCTTGCAAGCAAGCTTCCAGCCATGTTTTAACTGTTCAAGAATCCCGCCTTCCCTGCTTTGCTGCCACAGTGAAGTAATGTTTTCATCACAGAGGTCCAGCCATGTTAGGAGTGAGCAAACTCATTAGATCCCTGGAAAAAAAAAACTTCAGAATCTGAAGACTTTAAACCTTTCTTTGCTGGCGGTTCCCAGAGAATGGAGTCACTTCGGACAAACCCTCTTTCCTGAGGGTTTGTACCTCAGTTTCCCCAGTGGGAGGGTGGATTATTTTACTGTCTCCCTCTCAGGCATGTTCCTAATTGAATGGTGACTATAAAAATAAGCTTTGGAGAGATGGAGTCTGTATTTAACATGCTTGTTTTCTCTGCTAATGACAAGTTTATTGAGAAACCATTTATCACCATGTGAGCAAAAGTAAGTTCCCTCTCCTAGTTTCGTATCTGTTGAATAACAGCTGCTGACTTCTTTGGTTCAGCTGGTACTTGCCCGGAGTTTGCTCTAGGACAATGATGTGGCTTAACCAGGCCCCACCACCTTTCCATGACATGCTAAGCCTCAGTATCTGATGAGCAAGAGCATAAGTACACAAAGACTAGGATCCATTGCAGAGCTGGGGTGGGGAGGGTGTGCTCACAACCCACCACAGGGACTGTCAAAGGAAACACCCAACAACATCTTTGTTTTATGGCTTCTTTCCTTGCTGATGTAAAAAAGATGGAAGAGTGTTGCCAGGATGGAGAAGAGGAGCAGGTTATTCCTTCCTGCTCATAGGGCTTTGTTGCAGAACGTGTTAACCATATAGACTTTCACTTTTGTCTTCTAGATGGAAATATTGCCAGTGAAGACAGCTCCCTCTCTGATGCCCTTGTTCTTGAAGATGGTATGTTCTTCCATTCCCTGCTCTTAAATGCTGAATCCAGATTAAGCCCGGATTATTCTGTACACAGCCTGGGAATAATAGCCTTATAGGCAGGAAAGAGGCAGGCTGAGACAGTAACTGGACTCCTTGTAGGCTCTTTCCTTCCCAAGGGGTCACTGTTGGGCTTGTTTTGGGCTTGACACTTGTTTTCCAGGGTTATCCAATCTGCAGTCCATGGGCCACATGTAGCTCTTGCATTCCAATAGCATAGAAAATACACATGTGCATGCTCTGGTAACCTGTTGGCCATGGGTTGGACACTACTAGAATGTATGGCCTAAGAGAATTATTCTTGATTCAAGGGGGCCCAAAGAGGTTGGACACCCCAAATGATATTCATGAAGTAATTATTTTGTTTTGTAATAACCAAAGCATTTTTTTGGCTGGCATGGGAGCTTTAGTCCTATAACCCCAGCACATGAGAGGTGGAAACAGAGGCAGGAGGATCAAAAGTTCAAGGCCAACCTGAGCCATATAAGAAGTTGACTCTGTATAAAAACAAACAGCCTGGGAGTGAGTATAGCTCAGTGCTGGAGCACTTGACTATATGCAAGGCCCTGAGTTCTATCCTCAGGACAAAAAAAAAAAAAAAAAAAAAAAAAAAAAAAAAAAAAAAGCCAGGGGGAGGGTGAACACAATATTTTTTTAATGTGAATAGAGCCTTCATCCTGTGCATCTTCCTTTGCGAAGCCTGACATACAAGGAAAGCGTTTACACAAAACGCTTGGGATCTACTGCAGGTCTAGCTATAAGAAGGGTTGGCCTATCTGCTCCTCTCTGAAACAGGAGTGGGAATTTCCCTTTAGTGACATGGACAACCGGAAACTGGTGTTTTATTTCATGCTGAATTCTCAAATGTGGCAATTGCCAGGATATTTTCTTGGTCAGCTCTTAGAAAGTCAGAGTTGAAAGCTCCTCCTGCCCCTCCAGCAGAAGCAAGCATTCCAGATTTAGAACAATTTCTAAGCTATTCCTGTGGTTGCTAAACCAAAACCTTGCATGATGAGGGCACTAATTATATGGGAATCTATTAACTGGTAGTTAATTTTTTTGCCCTCTTGGAAAACCTCAGGCAGCTAGTGGTAAGTGGCTATTGAGACCGAAAACATAAAAGGCCTACCCAAGTCACAGTAATAACGATAATTGCCACAATAATAACGATTGCTCTTGATGTGGGGAAAGCCTGAGGAGCTTGTCACCCAGCTGTCTTGGCCTTGCTATTAGAAATCAGATGGTGGAATTTTACTGTCTGCTGCATTAAGTGGGTGGGGAAGACATGGTGTTCCATGAGAACACAGAAGCCTGTTTGGAATATGAGACCCCCCCCCCAGTCCTACCATTGATCTCTGCCACCCTAGTCTGCCAAGGAAGGAAAGGGTTGATGAAGTTCCCTTGTGCTAGTAGTTTCCAGGGCTGTACATAGTCATTAGCTAATTTTGAGACATCATGATTACAGTTTTGCCCCCATGTCCTAGGCCTCTGTCCTGAGAACTGTAATTGCCTCCTGTGTCCTGTGTTCCCCCTTGAGGCTCTTGCTTGCTAGGGACTCCTGTCTGATTTGAGGGGCAAGCAGGGGGTAGACCAGAGAAGATATTTGGCCTTTGAATTTTGGGGATTGAGAATTAGGCTATGAAAAAACCAAGAGTG
The DNA here is from genome assembly GCF_003668045.3 of Cricetulus griseus. NCBI lineage: Eukaryota > Metazoa > Chordata > Mammalia > Rodentia > Cricetidae > Cricetulus > Cricetulus griseus. The sequence goes on from NC_048596.1 coordinate 221,807,468, forward strand.
GAAAAACCTATATAGGATCCCATGAATGGTTGGTGGGATTTTCCTCTAGCCTGCCCCCACCCCCTTCCTGAGAGCATCCCCTCCCTCCATACCTCAGGTTCCCATCACCATATCTCTTCATAAACCCTCCCTACTCTGTCCTGTCACTTTTCCCAGGTGAAAATTGCCAGAACAGTAGTTCTTAAACAGGATATTCACCCTGCCACATTTATACTTAACAAAGTTTTCTTGTAGCTTTTAAGCCAAATATCAACTCCTGCCCTAGAATTCAAGGTCTCTTGCTATCTGGGCTCAGAATTCCTCCCTCCCTGGCTCTGCCCTCTCCTCCAGCTGAGTGGCACCTCCTGCTTATATCCACTCCCCCCCACCTCCACATTTCTACTGTTTCCTTCCTCCTCTGCCTGCCCAGAGCTCATTTCCTTCCAGACAGCACCTTTGAGTTGGGGATTGTTGTTTTGTTTATAATTGGACCAGGTCCTAGGTAACGCCGAATGGCATCGAACTCACTATGTAACTTAAGCTGGCCTTGAACTGCTGATTTGTCTGTCTCTACCCACTGCTGGAATCACAGGCAAGAGTCACTATGCCTGGTGAGACATCTCCTTCTTTGACTAAGTGGATTTGTTGCCTTTGGAAGTCATCTAGCATACAGATGTGCTAAGCTGTACCCCAGAGAAGGCGGGGTAGGGTGCTATTGGATTATAAAGAATTTAAGTAGCTTGTGAGGGAGACCAGCCAGTACTTAATTATACTTGACAGATACACTTTCAATTCATTTTTTTTCCTCCAACAAATATTTATTGAGTACCTACTGGGTGCCAGCTGTCATTCTACCCCTGAGGACACAGATTTACAGAGCAGATAAAATGCTCAGGGAGGTTAACTCCTCTCCCCAAAGCAAATGAGATATGTCTAGTGCCTCTTTAAACATAAATTATGGCACAGCTCCATGCGTAGCATTTGCTTAGCACATGTGAGGCCCTGGGTTCATTCCTCAGCACCAATTTTAAAAAAAAGAACATTAAATACTACATTTGCCTGTTGAGTATGTAGTGGCATTTCTTGGTGGCACTGAATCCAATCAGACTTTCTTCATACTTAACTAGAAGTGATATTTACTGCCCTGTACAAGGCTCTGCCTTGACTTGGATTGACCAGTAGTCAAGGCACGGTCAGCAGGTTCCTTGTACATATTTTGATGTGTAGCTCCAAGGTGTTGATGTAGTGGGTTGCCACAAATCTCTGCGTTTGTGGAAATGAGGCCTCTGAGCAGTTGTTCCTCCTCTTTCTGTCTATGCAGAAGACTCTCAGGTTACCAGCACAATATCCCCCCTCCAGTCTCCACACAAGGGACTTCCTCCTCGGCCACCATCATCGCACAACAGGCCTCCTCCCCCACAGTCCCTGGAGGGACTCAGGCAGATGCACTATCACCGCACTGACTATGACAAGTCACCCTTAAAGCCCAAAATGTGGAGTGAGTCCTCTTTAGACGAGCCCTATGAGAAGGTGAAGAAACGCTCCTCCCACAGTCATTCCAGGTGAGTCAGGTCGGGAAACCCAAATGAGGTCTCCGGCCACGCTTGGGTAAAATCAAAGGGTGGCCCCACACAGCATCCACACATCACCATATTTGAAGAGGATACTCCCTTCCTTCCTGGACTTACAGATCAGCTTTGCTCACAAAGCCCTCTGCTGTCAGTTTCAGAGAAGTACAGATTTGTCATGAAAGGGGGGGCGGGGGCACAAGGGTTTGGCTCACAATCAACCTGTTGGCAGATGGCTTTAATGCCATTAAATTCCACAGGAATTAATTAGGAAATTGTAGTCAGCAGTATTCCAGAATGGCAAAGGAGAGTCCAATCAGAGGGTCCCCAAGGTGGTGCAGAATCTAAACCATCCTCCAGCTGATTTCTGGAGCCAAGCTGCACTTTAGCAGCTCATTACTAGGTTAATATCAACATCGTAGAGATGACTACTTGGAAGAAATTTTAGGTCTGCTTCTGTTGTCCTCATTTTCCTTAATTACACAGCCCCAAGAGGGTGCCCGAACAGGTATTTTGTTTCTTGGAAAACAATACCCTGTGCTGACTGCACAGGGGACAAAGCTCCCTCAAGTGGGACAGTGAGAGTTGGAGTCCTGGGCAAGCTTTCCCTACAGTTTAGATCCACTGTTCCAAGCTAGTCAGCCCCTACCATTGGGGAAAGGTGCCACAGTATATTAGTGTGACCAGCATGGCTTTCCTCTGCTTGCAGCAGCCACAAGCGCTTCCCCAGCACAGGAAGCTGTACTGAGGCAGGAGTAAGCAGCTCCTTGCAGAACAGCCCCATCCGAGGCCTCCCACACTGGAATTCCCAGTCTAGCATGCCATCCACCCCAGACCTGCGTGTCCGGAGTCCCCACTACGTTCATTCCACAAGGTAAGTTTGCTGGGCCTTCAGACTACCTGCCTTTCTGGACCAGACCTTGATACAGTGAGACATTGCAGCCCAAATAACAGGTGAGCCAGAGTTAGGCTCGATTCTACCTATTTTACCCTGGACACTCAATAGAGTCTACTGTCCATGTCTGGGGACTTGTGAAGCCAGAGAATCACAGTCTCCTGGAGAGAGCTAACACGGATCCTAGCAAGACTGGAGGCAGAAAATCTAGTCCAGTTAATGTAGGAATTCACCAAATTTACACACCCTAGGTTAATCTTTGCTCCCCATTCCTAACAGACCTTTCTAATGAAGCTTGCATCTATTCTGGACTCATTTTAATGCCTCAAGGTATTTATTTATAATGAAAGGAAATGAACAGAAAACAGACTTCACTGAATCACGTTCTTTTTCTAAGTAGTTCTACTTGTTCCCAGCGAGGGGTTGTTTTACCTACAATCAGCATTTTAAAGGGGTTAACACGATACTTAGGGAACCAAAGAATTACTATGTTCTAAGAAGCAAAAGCCCTGTTCCTTTTACAAAGCCCTATTTTGGTCAACACTGTTTAGAGGAAACCTTGTGTGTGAATCCTAGAAGTGCTTCCACTTCCCTGGCTCCTCTTCTAAGGGACTCTTAGCTCCCTTCCTCACCTGGGACCTAGGGAAGTACCTGGGTTTCCAGGGCAACCCCTTGGCTAGAAGCCCTGAACCCCCTAGGCCTTTTACACTCCAGCCCTGTGGCTTTCATGGGACCCTCTGATTCAGAACCCCAAGATTAACCCTGCGTTTCCCCACAGGTCAGTAGACATCAGTCCCACGAGACTGCACAGCCTTGCACTGCACTTTAGGCATCGGAGCTCCAGCTTGGAGTCCCAGGGCAAGCTCCTGGGCTCAGAGAATGACACCGGTAGCCCGGACTTCTACACTCCGAGGACTCGTAGCAGCAATGGCTCGGACCCCATGGATGACTGCTCGTCGTGCACCAGCCACTCGAGCTCAGAACACTACTACCCGGCACAGATGAACGCCAACTACTCAACGCTGGCTGAGGACTCGCCGTCCAAGGCGCGCCAGCGGCAGCGGCAGAGGCAGCGGGCAGCAGGCGCACTGGGCTCAGCGAGCTCCGGCAGCATGCCCAACCTGGCAGCACGCAGCGGGGCTGCAGGCGCGGGTGGTGGTGGCGTGTACCTGCACAGCCAGAGCCAGCCGAGCTCGCAGTACCGCATCAAGGAGTACCCACTGTATATTGAGGGCAGCGCCACACCCGTTGTGGTGCGCAGCCTGGAGAGTGACCAGGAGGGCCACTACAGCGTCAAGGCACAGTTCAAGACCTCCAATTCCTACACCGCTGGCGGCCTGTTCAAAGAGAGCTGGCGTGGGGGTGGTGACGAGGGCGATGCAGGCCGCCTTACACCTTCGCGCTCCCAGATCCTGCGGACTCCTTCGTTGGGGCGTGATGGCACCCATGACAAAGGCTCTGGCCGTGCTGCAGTATCAGATGAGCTGCGCCAGTGGTACCAGCGCTCCACAGCCTCGCACAAGGAGCACAGCCGCCTCTCGCACACCAGCTCCACTTCCTCGGACAGCGGCTCTCAGTACAGCACCTCTTCCCAGAGCACCTTCGTGGCGCACAGCAGGGTCACCCGGATGCCCCAGATGTGCAAGGCCACGTCAGGTGAGCAGAGTGGTGGGACTGCGGTTGACTTGGGTAGCCTGTAGGTTGCCTAGATTTTGCAGCTAAGAAAGGGACTCATTTATTCTGGAGCCCCTGCAGTGCAATGTGGGAAGCCCGTGGCTCTTATCCCAACACTAGTGTTGTTTAATTAAGGTAAGGGTACAGAAGCGATCTTACCATTAACTCTTCTAGTTAAGGAGACAAAGCCATGTGATGTTTATCCTGCCAAGGGTGCACCTTTTTCCTGGTGAAGAAAAATTCTAGTAGGTTAGAGACCCAAGTAATAACCTTGCCAAGAAAGGTTGGTCCTGGATCTTGAGACCCCAGGGAAAAAAGTGTTTGCTCTCTAAACCTGACAGTTGTCCTATATAGTTAGCTTGGCTGCTCCTGGCTTTCTATTCCAATGATGTTATGATACCATCACAAAGTCATTTTTCACAGAAACCACAAAGGTGCTTTCAGTATCCTTGATACTGTGTCCCACTGAGGATTGAACCCAAAGCACTGCGCAGTGCCAAATCAAGCAAAAGAAGGAAGAACCGTCCCTTCCCCTAAGACATTTCTGTATGAAATAACAATGCTAGTAACCAACATTAGCTGAGCACTTACTTGCTACATCGGTAATGCTCTGTACACTCACTCATACCACTTAGACACTAGTGGTGAACACAAATACTGCAACCCTTGACTCTAGTCGGCAGAAAATGAGGGGAGTTATGAGACAAACAGTAAGCAATACAAGCATAAAACCAAGAATTGGGGATGAATGTCACCCGAAAGGAGAAGTAGCGCATTCTGCCTCCATACCCCCACTGCCCTTTTCATTAGGGCACACATGACAAATCTACACAGTCCTGGGTGCACCATGGACTGCAAGGTCCTATACTTTTTCCCCTCTGCCCTGCTTATTGAGCTGTAAAACAAGCCACTGGCTTCCCAGCAAGATTCTGAAAATGGCTATATTATGTGTGCCATCTGAAAGTCATGATCACTTCTGGTCCTCTTAGATCCAGTGGTTAAGTACCAATGGCCAAAGGATAGGAATGTTTCACACTCTCAAAATTGCTGTGTTTGTGGGGACATGCTTTACTAAATGATAGCAGGCAGGTAGTACTAAGATTTTAGTAAACAGTATCTGAGGTTGACAGAAGAAAAGGATTCCATTCTGCCCCAAATGCAAAGGACTAGTCCAGGTAGAATTTATTTGGTGCTGAGTTCTCTTAACTAGATTTCTGTGTGTTCCACCACTAGTAAATGCCTACATTTGGCTGAGGCATTACAAATGTTCATTTGAAGGGGTTATTGAAGTAGCAGCTGGTAAGTCTGAGACAACACAGGACTTTCTGGAGGCCCTTCCTCCAATAAAGCATGACCCTCACATAGGAGTCACATCTACAATGCCATGAGCAGCCCTCCATGCTCAGGTCTCCACCACAGAAACATAGGGGCTTCCCATTCTGTGCATTTGGGGGAGCCATCCTGTGTCTTGGGGCCACTGAGCTCCTGCCTACAAGGTCATGTCTGGCAATGGTTGAAGCTCTGCCACTGAGTTTGCCATTGAGTGCCTTGGTCTTACCTGCCTTCCCTTGCTTCTCCCACCCCAACTATACAGCTGCCTTACCTCAAAGCCAGAGAAGCTCAACACCGTCAAGTGAAATTGGAGCCACCCCACCAAGCAGTCCCCACCACATCCTGACCTGGCAGACTGGGTGAGTTGTCCCTTGAAGCTGTTGACATGGTTTTTCTGGGCTCTAAATTGTATTAGCTAGGAAAAGCATCATCAGCACTGAGTTCCCAGTGATGGAAGGATGCATCAGCAAACGACTGCCAAGACAGCTCATGCTTTCTTTCAAAAGAGTCTCCCTGTATTGCTGTCACCTTCTCCCCAGCTGGCCTACTGTCTTTGATGGTGATGAATTCTATGTGGTTCTATTTAAAAGTAGGTAGTGATGTCTGGGATGTAGGAAGGCAAACAAAGAAATGGATTCAATTCCAGACAGCATTTGATTTTTCTCAGGCCAACTTGAAATGCCAAACAAAACTGTCAAGGGTGGGAGAGAGTACCCTGAGCCAGATACTGCACATGCTTCTCAGTGTGGTCACTGTCTAAATACCGGGATGCATCCTGAAAAAAAAAGGGGGGGGGCTCCTGTCTAGGCTAAGCAATTGTTCTTCACCAGCAAAGCAAGACTGCTATACCTTGAGACCTTTGAGTAGAGGCTGCACACAGGGACAGAAGATTCAGCCTATGACACCGGAAGTCGGCTCATTTGTAGCTTTAAGAGTGGAATTAGGGCAGAAGAAGCTGTGGCCAGTTAGGATGCTCTGATCCATCAAAGGTCAAGCAGACACAAGCATCCTGCTTTGTTCTTATCACAGGCTGTCACTTAGTACCCCACTCCTGTCTTCCGTTGTTGCCTCTTAGATGTTACATTCTGTCAACACCTGTCGTTTACTGGAAACAGGTCCCCTATCCAGCTCAATCCTTAGCTTTTGCTTTGTTAGGCACTGGTGAGCATGTCTGGGAAAATCTGACAGCTGTGAGCTGAATTATAAGAAAACCACAGCCCCACAGTTGGTTCCACTGACTGCTCAGGCTCCCACATTGGCATCTTCACCCCTCCACATTTATCTAGAGAGAGTTAAGAGCAAGCCTTTTCTAGAACCTTCATTTTTTGGTGGAGAAGAAGAGAGCTAGCATTTACTGGGTACTTACACAAACACACAGGCCAACAGCTTCTTCAAACATAAATGACTTTTCTGGAACTCTGTCTACTCCCTGGCAAAGGCAGTATCTAGATCTTTTGGATTCAAAAATAAGACAGAAAATAAATCACACACCTCATATTTTTCTGGTAGGTCCTAAAATGTGGACCCTAGACCATCAGTTTGGGCTTCATCTGGGATCTTCTTGGGCCTACCCAAAAGTGACTAAATCAGAAGCTCTGGGGTGGACCCACTGGGTGTATTTAAATGAGCCCTCAGGTCATTAGGATCAATGGTTGGACACCCACGGAACCACTCCATGCTGCTTCTTTATTCTTATCAAATTAAAAAACATACAGTCTACAACTATAGCTGTAGTCTCATGTCCTCAGTGTGGCTTTTGCCAGTAGCTACCTCTCTGTTTTTATACAAATACAAAATACAAAACGCTGACAACACTTATTCATACCATCCTGTCTACAACTATAACCTCTGAATCCAGACAGCTTCTTGGCTTGGGGTCTAAGAGTCTCCCAGGAAATTCAAACAAGAATGACACATCTGTATAATTCTAGTGGCTGAACCAAATCATCCAAATAGCTTCTGGGCCATGTCCAATTTTATCTGATCCAACTACATGACTGTATCACTTGTCTAATAAATAGGCTCTGAAATTTACAAGCATCCATCTCACTCCAGTGAGCCCCTGTACTTGCCTCCTTTACCACTTGGAGCCAGTGAGGGCCCAAGACAAACTGGAAACAAAAGGATGCCGTCCTTGAAGTCCAGTGTTTTGCCAGATTATGAAATATTCAAGAATAACGTGATAAGAAAACAAGACAATGGGTAAAAATTGCCACTACCTGCCTTCCTAACATAACTAATGAGGTCTTGTCCCTCAGTGATAGAGACTGAAAGCTCCGCGTGACTCTTACTGCGTCAGACACATGGGGCATATAATCATTGGGTCTTTCCAGTGTGTTCATAAGCTACTAATCGTGTGTGCCAGTTCCTCTATGTAACATGAACTCTCTTCTCTTCCTCCTTCCGCTTTCCTTTGTTCAGAGAAGCAACAGAAAACTCTCCCATCATGGATGGGTCTGAGTCTCCAACTCACCAAAGTACTGATGAATAGAGGTATTGTAAGGGAACGTTTTGTTCTTACTGCCCATGAGTGTGTGATCCAGATGTCCTGAATATGTGCTGCTTCTGCCCATGTCATAGTTTCCAGTAGGAAATGTCTGAATGGTGTGGAAGCTATTATTTTTATGTTTTATTTCTAGATACATGTGGAGCTATATGTTTGGGTGTGTGTCTTTACATCAGATGTAGGATAGTCCCCATTCTCTTTCCCAGAAGAAACCCCCATAGTATATTTAGTATTTGTAGAGGTTTGTTGTTTCCTCGGTTTGTAAGTAGTATCCATGGAAACTGCAGCAATGGTGTTTAAAGTCCCCCAAATACTGTAACTGCATCCTAGAGGTTTTTTTTTCAGTGACAGTTGTTTATGTTGCACCAAATGTCATAGAGTCCCGCTTTTCAAAATGTGGTTTGTAAAGCACCACCACCACTCGGGAGCTCAGAAGGACTCCCAGACACCACCTTGGCTACTCAATCAACCACACGCTGCAATCTGTAAAGCACTACTATCACAAACACAAAGCAGTGGGACCTGAAAATTTAAGTAACTATTTGTACAGCACTGAAATTAAAAGCACACCAGGGATCACTAAAATGGTAAGAAAAAAAATAGCAAAACAAAACAAAACAAAACAAAAAAACAAACAAACCAGAATTGAGCCCTGAGTAAGAAACTGCCACATAAGAATATCTGAGTGTTTTACAAATTAAAATGAAAATTCTGAAAAAGATTCAGAGACAAAATGCCTTTTAGTTCTCATACACACTTTCAAGAGCCTGGCTTTAAAGAACTACAGTGCAGTAGGGAGGCAGAGAAACCATTTCAAGAGCCAAACCCACAAGTGGGATTCAAGCAGGGCTCTTAGGGGAAGAGCAAAACATTCTGTTTTGCAGTAAAGCAAGAGCTTTAGCCTGGACTGTAGGATAGGACAAGACCATGAGCAATTTTTACAGTTGGCCAAATGGGGATTAGGAAAGCAGGGGAGGAAGATGGATAGCTCATCTGGTGACAATGAAAGGGCTGAGAATGACATTCATAGCAACAATTTTGGATTGAGTCATTTATCTCCTCCAATATGAAGGGATTAAAATGTGCTGAGTGATGGGGATGTAGTAGAGACCTGAGAAGCATACTTAAAAACTCATATGGGAATGTGGTTGAATCAGTTGAAAATGAACTAAAGATAACACTGCTAGGTAGCAGCTCACACCCTGGCCAACTGAGTCATGATGACACAGAGGTCGTATCACCCTGGCTTTATGACCACTGACTTACAGCACTATTCAGTAACCCAAATATGTCCAGCCAAGTTGGCTTGGTAAATTAAATTCTAGTCCTCAATTAACAGTAGATATGGAGATAATGCACCATTCAATATTTAGTTACTATTAACTGCCCTTCATAGGTGTCCCTTCTGAAACACTCCTTAGTGTGACTCCTTGTATTCAATTCCCTAGGAGGCCCACATCACAACTGTATCAGAAACACACTTCTAGAAGAATCTAGGAAGCATACCAGTATTTGCTGCATAGGAAAGCAAAGTCAACTCGATAAGCTTAAGCAAATGAGCATGTATAAGTTGGGTAGCTGAGGCAAAGCTAGGGCCAGAGCTCACTAGCTGTTTCCAGCCACATTGAGGAAATAAATATCCTCGTGCTTTCAAAGCTACTTGGCCATTTCTGAGCCAGTAACTGTGACTGGAGAACTAATTGGCAGTCCTAGGTCCCATGTTCCTTCTGGTAGGCATAAGAGCACTATGAAGGGACTGTTTCCCCAGAGCAGGGCATGTTTCCAGCAGAGTCCAACCACCTTTCCCATTAAAAGTTCTTGGTTCTTTTGACACAATTTACAAAAGCTAGTTTTGCAGTGGGGAAGACAATGTTTGCAGAATGAGTATAACGGAATCATCCACTCATTCATCCCCAAAATACAGATACATACACAGACGCCCATGACCATCATAACTAAGGCCTTTGCTTCTAAAGCTACATTAATCAGAATTAACCTCATGTACTTCCAGTACTCCAAGCACAAGGCTGTCATGGAAGCTTACCAGAATACCCAGAGATGGCTTGGGATTTTTCTAGCTTTCATGGACTTTGCTCTTTAGAATGGCATCTCCTCCTGACACCAGACATGGGAACTGAAGGATAGCTTAGGGACAGTTTGAGACCTCCTTAAATGAGTAGGGCTGCAGCCACTTATCTGTGTGAGCATTTGTTAACACTCAGTAATTGCACCCATCTAACCTACTAATAATACTTATCCAAAGAATTTGCTATTTCTTCTCTGTATATTTTCTATATTTTTACTTTATACTAATTTTGGTGCTGAGCACTAAGCACAGGACTCTTATATACTAAGCATGCTTTCTACCACTGCGCTATGGGCCCATTCCCAACTGTGTTTTCAAAAGTACTTTTATAAAATCACATTATTGATTTTAAAAGCATAGTCAGCTGGTAGTGGCACAGCCTTTAATCTCTGCACTCAGGAGGCAGAGGGAGGCCGATCCCTGTGAGTCCAAGGACAGCCTGGTCTACAGAGCGAGTTCCAGGACTGCCAGGGATACACAGAAAAACCCTGTCTCAAAACCGAAAAAGTTAGGCTTGAGTTTTGACTGTTCTTCTAGAACAGTGATAATTTACCACAGAATCGCAATGTACCCTTGGGTCTGATGTAAGGCAAGCCAGTGACTGTCATGTAGGAAGTCAGCCTGAGGAATACAGCCCCAGGGGCTCCTCGGCCCTGGCTACATCTGTGTATCATGCATGGGACTTTGAAAGTTCTCAGCATTCCCCAGGCCAATAGCAGCATAGTGAGTCTCAGTCCTGGACATGAGCATTTCTGAGGTTCCCACATGATCACTGAGTATTAAGTTGCATTTCCCGGATCTTATGGTCTCTGAATACCTTCCATTCAGCAAGTGCCATGGAGACTGCTGCGTCTCACCTATGTGGGGCAGGGAAGACCATCCATCTGTGGAGGGCCTGTCCCTCCTCATGCACCCTGAATACACACCCATTTGTACTGCTTCCTTTTAACTTTGTCATCTCTCTTTGGGTCCACAGGAGCTACAGTGATAGCTGCTTCCTGGATTCCTCCCTCTATCCAGAGCTAGCTGATGTCCAATGGTACGGACAGGAAAAAGCCAAGCCCGGGACCCTCGTGTGAGCCAGCCCGGCCTGTTCTGACCGTCGCACGCCATTCTGAGTCACCTCACTGCCTCTCAGTTGCCTTACCCAGACACACTGTCACCTGCACCAGCTTCGGCCCTCGGCACTTTTTTCTCCTGTCTCCATATCCCTTTCATCCTCAAAAACCTGACTGAGGAGACATTCTGGAAGGTTCCGATCCCACTGTGTGTCCCCTGGCTCTCTGGGCAAGAGAGCCAGACAACAATCCTCAATGGCACCTTGGTGGTTTCCCTTTGCCATGACAGCCCCAGGCCAGGAACTGTCAGGGAGGCCAACACAAGCAATTCCTGTGGAAAAGAAGCGTTGGAAGAGAATGGAAAAAGATAGGTCTATCTGTATGCCAGCTGTGTCCAGCTGCCACCAGAGGCCAACTGAGTGCTTCAAGAGGATGCCTCATGGGGATACCCAGTTTATACCAGAAATATTCTGTATTCTGTAATGAGACAGCTGCAAGAGTACCTAAGGGGAAGAGTGAGAAAGGAAGGCCAGCGCTTCAGAGATGCATTGGAGGATCACAATCGGTTCTATGCTGCCAAAGATTAGACACATTCAACAATAAACAGATAGGAGGGGCCAAGAGGAACACACTTTTTCTGCAGTGAAATTCCTTTTCAGTTCTAAACTGCTTCTATGCAGCCCAAGTTAGAGTCAACCATTTGTAAATCGTGTCCTGTCGTGACCCATCTCCTGTCCAGTCCACTTCCCCCTACCTGAGAGCCTGGAAATGAACCCAATGGGACAGTGAAGATGGAGGAGGCTTGGCTGCCTGGCAGATGCAGAATCTGTCTGTCTGGACATGAAGGAAAACAGAGATTGGAAGGAGGAGCAGGGCGCTGTTAACCACCCTCTGCAGGGGCCTCAGCCTATGCCCCCGAAGCTGCTTTCCTTTTGGGACTGGTCTGAAGCTAGTGATCATTGCCAAAAGCAGTTCTCTCTTGTTAAAACAGCCAGTAAAAGTGTAACCTTTCTTTTTTGTACAAGGCGTTTCATTTTCTTTTTTATGAGAAACCAAGGGAAAAAGCACATTGCAGTCTATTCAAGTGTTTTACTGTTGTGGCTCATTTTGTTTGTTAACACATGTGTGACAAAGAACTCAGATGGACCTCTCCTGTGTGTCACTTAGTCAAAGAACCCAAGTATGCCCTTAGGTAGGAAGATTTTTTTTATGTGTCTACCAGCCGGCAGGCAGGCAGGCAGAGCAGAGTTGAAATGACTCAGCTCCCAAAGGGCCCATCAACCTCCAGCAGTATCCATGATCTTGATTACCACCTCTGTCCACAGATACAAGAGGATAAAAGGCAAAAAAAAAAAAAAAAAAAAAGCATGCATGCAAGCTGCTCGTTTACATGTGTTTTGAGCTATGCTCAACACACAACCAAAAAGCCATCAATCTTCAAAGGCCTCAAAATTTTATATAATAACTAACCAGTGAACAGTCTTGGTTGGGTTACTCAAGATGGCACAAAAGAGTTTCCCGGGAGGTAGTACATGTTAATATAAGTGGGACCTGCGGGGGTCACCTTTGATATGACTTCCTGTGGGAAAGGCATCCAAGAACAGGAGCCAGGGTGGGAGTACTTTTGTGGGAAAGCAGATCTAAAAGTTAGCTGTGGCATCAACAGAATAACCTTTGTTGTTCATGTATGTGAATCCAAGAACAACAATAGACTCCACCAGACCAAGAGGGTAAGAAATGGACACCAGCAAGGACTAACCCCATTGCTCTGAAGTCAACAGCAAGCATTCATACCATATGGTCTTAGGTCTCCTCTGCCATATTTCTATGGTCCATTCAAGGCCGGGTACCCCAGAGCTGGCATAGCTGACATGGCTGGCTTGATGACTCTAGCTTTCAAAAACAGTACTCTTCCCAAACACTGCAGGGGTAACCCTGTAGGATTGGTAGAAACTGGATAATGGTACAAAATGAATCTGGGGCTTGATGGAGATGGGGGCTCCCTTTTTTATTGCTCCTAATGATGATGATCCAGAGCTACAAAAGGCAGGTTTATTCGGGGAATTTTTTTTTTTTTCTTCCTTCCCTAATAGGAAATGTGACACATTGGGTCAATTTTTTTTTTCTTCCAAAAGGAGATGCCTGAATAATTAGACTGAACTATGGTGCAACAGTAAAAGTCCAAAGGGAAACAAAGAACAAGACAAGGTTACATGGTTACAGGTTATAGGTTATAACATAGACAGTGGTTTGAAAATCAGTTCTGAATTTGGTTGGATCAATGAGAGAGGCAGAAGGAATCTAAAATATAATACATTTGGGGAGCAGATGGAAGCTGTGAACACCGTCAGGATAGTCTGATAGTAAGGACAGAGATTAAGTAAAACAGGTTTTACTGTTTAGCTGTGTTCAGTTAATACAATGTACATAATAAGCATTAGTCCTTTGAGACTGACATGGTAAATGGTCAGTGTGGTGGTGAACACTCTAGGTGTTGTATGCAAGCACCTGCAAACGCTTTACAGATCCCTATTTCTTTAAAGGAAGATGAAATATGAAGCCCCCAGTCTGATCTAAAGCCCCTATTGGATTCTTTGGGTACATGTAAGAAATTGCCTGTTTCAGCCAGAAGACTATGTTGTGAGCCAGGGTGGTTTATTTTGTTATATGCAGGTGAGTGTTGAAACTGTTAAAAATCCCAATTTGTTTTCATTCAGTATTAGTTTAGTTCTAAAATATAGCAAACCTCATCCAGGTGCTATCAGACGACCAATTACTGCTTAGTTAACTAGGTGTAAAGTTTTACATAACCATTCATGTCAATAGTTTATTACAAGTTGTGTAAAATGGACTCTAGTTTAATAATGGGGGGAAAAGATTAGGTTGCTCCTGAAACTGACTGTAGAGCATGTAAAATGATTTTACTGGATTCTGTTCAATTGTAATCAATGAAAAAGATGTATGTTGTAGACAAAGTTGCAGAATTAAAAGAGAAATCTGCTTTTAATTTATTCTTTTTGTATTAAGAATTTGTATAGTACCTTTACATTTTGCAGAACAGTGTTGTCAACACTTATTAAAGCATTTTCAAAATGAAAACACCCCAGTTGTCTCTTGGACACTGTTTGTTTCTAAATGATAAATGTGTAACCATGCTCCTGAAATCTGTACGTCAGGTGTACTGGGCTCTTTAAAACAGACAGACAGACAGACACCATCACTCCACCCATGGCCCATGGTATTCCTTTTGGCTTTGTTTTGGCTTTTTTTTTTTTTTTTTTTTTTTTTTTATACTCATTCAGCAATCCTTGCCAGTCTGGAACTTACCATATAGCCCAGGGTGGCTTTGAATTCACAATCTTTTTGCCTCCAGCCTGAGTGCTGGAATGCACCACCACACCCAGGTATGACTGGTATTGTTGTCTTACCAGATGAGAAAGACAAACTTGTTGACTTGGTAGAGGCTAGGTTTCTGTTAAATTATCTACCCTCTAAATCTGGTAATTCAGTGGTAAGTCATACCACTGACTCAACAGCCTATTGAATTTACAGAAGTCCCCCAATTAAGGCATATGGATGGCTACTGGCTAGCTTTAGAAGACTGCTGTGCAACTGTATCCAGCCCCTAACCTGACAGACATCTCTTTCCTAAGAGGAAACTAGAAGTCTAGCCTCCAGGAACAGCCTGGATGGAAAGCCCTTCCTGATCACTAGAGAAAGGTTAACACTTGCCAATAAGAGTAACAATGCACAGAGAAGCTGCACTTGTCTGAAAATGAGCGACAGGGACAGTGTTTACAACTTCCTGAACTCTGGCAACTGTCTGGGAAACTTCTTAGAGGAGTATCAGAGCATCCCAAAACAATCTACACTTGAAAAAGAAAAGGCCTCTTGTAAATATGTTAAGCATAAAGATGCCATAAATAAGCTTATGTCCTAAGCTCCATCATATGAAAACAACTGGAACCCCAGGAAGATGGCATTGTCTTGTGCTTCCTTTTACTCTCTCCTCACATGATGCCAACATGATTCTAGTTACTATTTTGATTCCTAGAGAACACAAAGTGAACACCCTGATCCTGTAGAAAATATTAAAAATTTCTAGCCCTTGACTTCCCAGAATACCTACTAAAAACACACAAAACTATCTAAAAAGGAGTGTGCAGACCCACTTGAGGATGGGTGAACAGACAGTGGCCTCCATCAGGTCACTGCACATTGGTACAGAAGCCATGTCCTCTAAAGCTTAGGTGCTCATGGATAAGGCAAAGCAGCACAGGATTGATATCTAAAGGAACTCTATAAGCATTAAACCGGGAGGAGATTAAGCCAATTCCCAAGGATACTACAATAATAGATACATACACAGGAAATCTCACTCAGACCTTGTCCAAAGAGTTGGCCTCTTTGAGGTGGAAGAGGCAGTGAGGTGTAACCTGCCTGGCTTGCACTAAACCAAGCTCCCAGCAAAGTCACTTCTATTCAGCCAAGATCAGAATGGTCTACATTGCAACACTGTGCATAGGTAATTGATAAGGTCTAGAGGGGCTCGAGCACACACACACACACACACACACACACACACACACACACATACACACACACACACACACACACACACACACACACACTGGGGGGGGTGAGGAATAAGGTTCTATCCCTATAAGCTAGTAGGCTTCTTTTGTTTCTCTTTCGTGTGCCCATTTTTCCTAAACTCTCTCCAATCTCGCACTAATCCCCTCCACTGTACCTAGCCCAGTCATCAAGATGGACTCCTCATGATGCCAAATGCAATAGTTAATTCTCTTGTCATTTTATGTGACTTACCAGCAGGCACTGGATGCAGACGATGCTCCTTGCTTGACTGAAACACTCATGTTGGCCATAGTAATCTATCAGCCAGAAGCTCTCCTGACCTTGAAGTGTCCCACAGCTCTGTTCTTGGACTTCCTTACTCTTGACAATTACTTTTTTGGGCATCTTGTATTTTCTCATCACTATTACAGAGTACCCGAGAAAAACAACAGGAGGGAAGACAGCTTTATTTGACTCAGTTTTAGAGACTGGTTCATCACAACAGGGAAGGTGTGGTGGCAGGTCCTTACAAGGATAGGCCTCTTGCTTCTTGGCTGACCAGAACTCAAAAAGCAACACTGGAACAAGAGGCAAATAAAGTTCAAAGACCATCCCTAGTGAACAATTTACACCACCAAGGCCTCACATCTGAAAGCTCCACAACCATCTGGGGACAAAGCATTTGAACACATAAGCCTGCTGGGAATAATTCAGATTCAAACCGTGAACACTCATATCTGACTTCATGGTTTGCTATGCCACCTTTATGGCGACAACACCAGTATTTTCTACCCATCCTGGACTTCTTCCCTTAATCTATACTTCCTATTTCCTCCTCAGCAGCTAGATGTTTACCTCTTGACCTTCTCCTCCAAACATGTTCCACCAATGACCTTACTCCTCCACTCAGAGGCAGCTCCATCCTCCTAGGGCTCAGGCCAAAGATCTTGCTATCATCTCTGACCTTTATCTTCCCACATCTGCAGTAAACAAAACAGGTATGAATGCTTATCATGGAAGATTTATATTCCATTGTGGGAAAGGGGGAGAAAATAAAAACTCAATCATTTATCAGAGAGTGATAGGAAACCAGGGACAGATGATTCTGCCTATGACAGAAAGAGAACACTATTTCCTCCAAGTCTGGTGAGAAGAAATGCTTGCAGATGTGGTCCTTAAAACTCCTTCCAAATTCAACTGGTGTGAGAAAAAGGTGAGGCTGTTCCGTGAGACAGGCAAGAAGGAGTCAGGATACAGTGATCTCAAAGCATTTGAGACAGGCAAGGAGGAGTCAGGATACAGTGATCTCAAAGCATTTGAGTAAATAGATCCGTGAGCCCCAGAATCACAGAGATTCTGCTCAAAAGGATAGGCTACACTCTTCTGCCTCCACAACCATGCAAAGGTGTGCATATTTCCACATTCATGAGCTTACACTCAGACACACAGAAATAAACAAAAACAAAACACTAGGATTTTACACAAAGTACATACGTTCAGTTTCCTCTTCTCTTAAATCCTATGCTCTTAAGAATGTCACTATGATGACACTATTAAACAAGAGAAGAAAGTGACATTAAAACTGGAACACTGGGCTGGAAATGGCCCAGTGGCTAAGAGAATTTGCTGCCCTTACACAGGACCCAGATTCAGTTCCCAGCACCCATATGGCAGCTCACACCATCTGTAATTCCACTTCTGTGGGATGATCAGATGCTGTTCTGAATTCCAGAGGGATTGCCCAAATGTGGCATGCTTATATACATGCTAGCAAAATACAAACATAAAAATAAATCTTTTATAAATGTTTTAAAAAGCCATAACACATAACTTGATTTTTATGGGGTCTATCACACAAAGATAGCTGAAAAGAGCCAATACACAATAAGTACCTGTGTATTAAAGAGGAGTAAACTCCTTTTGCTCTAAATTCACCCAAAAGGCTGTGTCCTTCCTTAAATCAGCTGATGATTTCCTCTATCAGTAGTTTTCACATTATTAAGCTATCACCTGAGCGGGCCACAACCAGCATCTGTTAGAGATGGCTCAGTTGGTAAAAGCACTTGATGCCCAACCATGAGGATCTGAGTCTGAATTCCTAAAATCCACATAGAAGCTGGATACGTAGTGATGCCGGTAATTATAGCGCTCCTTCAAGAGAATGGGAGGTGGAGAAGAAGCCCCTGAACCTTGTGTGCCAGCTAGTCTGGAGCATGCAGAGGCAAAACAAGAGTTCCTACTGTCTCAAACAAAGCAGAAGATGAAGACTTACTGAGGTTGTCGTCTGAGATCTTCACATGTTGTGACATGTACTCGTGTACATACACACTGCCAACCACTACACCCACCTGCCACCACCACCACCAAACAACAACAACAACAACAACAACATGCCAAAATATCAACAAACAAAAAATAGGAACATATACTGCCTCAGACATGGCCAGGCAGTGCTTTTCCAGTCCTATGTATGGGGGTATATGTGGTACTGGGTCTTTGAAGCATTCGTTGTTTGCTCTGAGTGTCCAATCTACAACTTCAACTCCTTCACAGGACAGAAAGTCTCGGCCAAGCCCAAGCTGCAACACCCATAGGTCATAACGTCTTCTAAGTGTTCAAAGAAGAGCACGCAATGTGCAAAGGCAATTTGGTTTTGGCAGATTGTAAAACTGCAGCTGCAAGCCTGTGGGAATGACTTAGCTGCCATGCAGGAAGCTTAGTGAATGAAGCTAGGCTCACTAAATAACACCCAAAAAGAAAATGCAAAGTCCGGAGCCGCTGCTCTCCTTTGCGTGAAGGCATGCGCTAAGCCTGGCCACTGAGGGGGGAACAAAGGTGGTTGCTGGTTATTTCAGAGCAGGGATTAGGGATAGGGAAGAAGCTAAACAAAGAGAAGCGATCTAGTTAAAATATAGTCTTAATTGGCAGGGCACAGATTAGTTCAAGCATGCTGTGTAGAGTACCCCAGTTTAAAATGTGGAAAATACACAAACAGTCAATGTTTCAGTAGTAAACTATTTTGGCCAATGTATAAACCTTTTTTGTAATGCGCACAAGTCCAAAATCTTGGCTGGGGTTAGCTCACACACAGCTGCTGCTGCTAACCAGCCACACAGCACTCCCTAGCTATTCCACACCACCAGAACTCATTTTTAAAATTTCAAGACTTTGGGTTATTGTTAACCATTAAAGTTCCAGTGGTTAAAATTCAGTCAGTGCAACTGCAGAGTCTGTGATGAAAACCAGTTACCATAGCTGTTTCCAAAGTGAACCTCTGGAGACTTGTGCTGGCCTCGGCTCTCTGGACAGCTGGAAACTCTTCCATCAATGCACCGTGAGAAAGTGCTTTTCGGCTCAGGACTCCCAATACGATGCCATACCATAAATTTCTAGAGGATAGAGTTATGCTTTCAGGGGCTTCGTGGGGGAAGACTGCAGCAGGGAGGAGGTACAATCGACTAAGTTATCCACTCAAGAGGCCCAAACAAAAGAAACTTAAAGCTCAATTCAAGATTCCCTTTCATTCAGGCCTCCCTTCTGTGATGGGAAGCATTAGCAGAGCTTCGGGCCAGGAAAGGAACTAGTTGTGAATGCCCAAATCCAAGCCCCACAAAGACTGAAAATAAACATCTTTCTCAAGCTGTTTATCTCCAGAATTCTTTTCAACAGCAATAACAAAGATTTGCATTCTGAAATGATTTACTGGGGTCAAACTCCAGAGTGGTTCAAGTACTGAACTATGTTAAACATCACCAGAAGGAAGGGCTTCAGACTATCAAGTCCTACCAAT
This sequence comes from Cricetulus griseus, assembly GCF_003668045.3. Classification (NCBI taxonomy): domain Eukaryota; kingdom Metazoa; phylum Chordata; class Mammalia; order Rodentia; family Cricetidae; genus Cricetulus; species Cricetulus griseus. The sequence goes on from NC_048596.1 coordinate 221,826,931, forward strand.
ATCGGCCCTACTTCCCAGTCCTGCAGGCCCACAACAACCCCCACCCCTTCTGTTAGTGACCACTGCCCACCTCACTCTGCTCTCCCAGGACCTTACCCTCCCTCTTACAATATCTCGACAAGGCCCCTGCTTTATTTTCTTAGTCTCCATCCCCAAGTCCTGAAAGCACTGCTTCTCCAGGCTGCCTGCCACAGGCTGTTATGATAATGAAAATCCTTTCAGTTGACAGTGACACTCCTAGGAAATGAGAGTTTCCAATTACAAGTTCTCATCTTACACTGTGTGAGAGCAGAAAGTACTCAGTAGAAACTGCACTCTGGAACATTAACTTTTTTTTTTTTTGGGTGGGGGGGGGTTGGCTCTTCCCTGGCTAGCCACACACAGTATGATCCTCTCTCGATGATGGGTAGTGGTCCCTTCACATGAGCCCTCAAACTTAATCTTCAGAGAAAATGACTGACACTAATCTACAGCAGCACACAACAGTCAAGACAGTACATGAACTTTAGTGCTTTAGTATAAAAATAAGCTCGGTGTTGGGTGACTTTACCTAGCCAAAGGCTAATGTAAGTATCCCGAGCACATTTATGACAGTCTAGGACAAGCTGATTAAGTTAGGGGCATTAAATCCATCTTCAATGTACCGTGTGTTCACCTATGATCAGCACTAAGCCTACACTGAGTCAAGGAGTACCTGCATTTATTTCTGAAGGGAAAAAAAAAGATGTTTTTATTAAATCTGAATACAGAAAATCCCAGTTCTTCTGGATGGGAGGATGAGGAGGCAGGAAGGGATATAGTTCATTAGAATTGTGACTGTTTAAAAGAAAAAGTATATCTTTATTGTTTTAAGAAAATTGAAACAAAAATATATAGTATATGCAGAAGTACAATTTCCATGACTTGAAAGATCACCTCTCTACATATCCCAGGAGTTTCTATATAGCTTCATTAATTTAAGATATGAAAAACTTTCCTGAGAGAGCCACATATTTGAACATGCTTCCCTCCAAACCCAGAATGGCTAAAGTCACAGTCCTGTAGAATATATAACCCCTCAAAAAAACAAACAAACAAACAAAAACCCACCAGCCCAGACTGATCAATTTTAAAAAGTACTGAAATCCCATGATACAGTTTCTTCTTCATGTGGAATATCAACAACAGAAAGGAAGACAACATAAAATCACTTACCATGCTGTGACTCGACAGTGGATGACGACTAAGTGATTTGGGCATTATCCGGCAATATTCATAAAGAAGACCTTTTTATAACAAACCACATGCCACAGGTAGGGATTTGTTGCACATCTCATGAAAGTTTCTCATTAGTCAAATAAATCCCCCAAAGTTCTACCTAACTTATCATACGAAAAGACTTCTACAGTGGGGTGTGGGACACTAATTCAAACCAAGACTGACACCTACTTCCCTGCAAGTAACTGGCAGACTGTCCTATCTGTGCACAGCCTTGGACCTTAAGTAGTCAAAAGTGGCTTTCACTCTTTCTCAAGAGGGACCAGAAAAAGCAACTGTGACTCTAAGCCACCTCCAGCAGCCTCAGGCTCCCACTCTCTGCACTTCTAAACTTGGACAGGAAACTTAATAATTCCATCATTTGCTACTACTGCTAACACAATCATTGTTGTTGTTACTACACCAGTTCATACTATCCTACTGTAGTCCCAGCGCAGGGCTCATAAAGACCCTTGGTCTACACTGTATTAAGAATACACACCAAGCAATAATAATGATCTCTTGTTCTCTGCCAGGCAGCAGGCTCAGCATTTTACTTATACAATAACAACAGGAGGTATGTACTCTCACCACCACTGTGATAAACCAAAGCCCTGCAAGATGAAAGCACTTGTCCACCACTGCTCTGGTAGTGCATGGAGCCGAGAAGCTGCCAGTCTTCATGTGGCCCACCCATTCTTGCCTCTCTGACACTACCATTCAACTTGTCACATAACAACCCAGTCCTCTCAGCACCGCAGCAGTGAGTGGTCACGATGACCAAAGCTCCACCCTGTGAGACCTACAGCAAGTCCTCATTTTGTGAAGCCACAGTGAGGACTGAGTGTGGTACGGTGAAGCCAGGAACTCCACCCTCTTCGGCATCCCTGTCACGAGGCTGCCTTTCTCAGATGGCTCCCATGCCCATCTCCTCACCCTAACCTGGATGCACTAGTGTTTTGAATTTATGCTGGTGGAATATACCATCTTTGCTTTCCAACCTTCTATCTCTGTTAATTTTATCTGTCCAGGATGAATGACAAATACTAAAATGTGCCTTGCTTAGAAACAAAAGCAAGTCTGAATCACAAGAAAAATAACACTTAACAGTAACACATTCTATTGCATGATGGCAGAAGTCCAGAAAACATTTAAGAACTGTAAAGGAACATTCAATGGTCCAACACTTTTGTTGAAATACAAAAAGTATTTTCTATAAATACCACATGAGAGAAATGTGCAAATCATGATAATTTACAGAAAGCTTAAACCCACTCTCAAATGTTTCTAATTATCTAATGACACACTTTTGGGTCCTGGGGAGAAAGGTCAGTTCAAATTCCCTTCTCCTTGTTGTCTACACATTTACACTATGGACAATAGCTTTAGAATTTAATTTTTTCAATTGATTAAAATGAAAGCAACACACAAAAATTTGTTTGCAATCCAATACCATATGAAAGTCAACACAGTTCTTAAGACCAACAAGAATTGCATCCAATGGAACTCTATTGTAGAACTCTTCCTTTGTTGTGTGGTAAGGCCAGAAATCCGAATGCTGCTTGCTGAGGCTTCCTGTTATGTACACACTGCACATAGATCTCATAGCGCATTATACTCCACACATTTTGATGGATCCGTAGGAAAGTGCTTTTGGCAAATTGTCATTAACCTCTTCAGTCCCTAAGAACATAAAATAAAGGTTCATTATGACATGACTGAAGTATTTCTAACTGCCTTTCTCTGTAGTAGTTTGTCAATGTCCCTACTAAAATAAAGCATCGCCAGTGACTCCACACAGAAGGACACTTAGATCATTGTGTATTCATGGACACTGCTTATCACAACAATGTTAATGAAAAATATGTATTATACAGGGCTATGATGTCAGCCAGTCTGAGTGTCAGTGGAGAACAGGAAAGTTGCTGTATCTCCAAAGTTAAAGCAGATATTCAAGAAACTCCTGGAAAATGAAAAATGAGCTTGTCCATTCAAGTCATGGAAATTTTCCCTCTGAAAATACTACAATTTTTTGTTTGAAACTTAAAAAAAAAAAAAAAACTAGGAGTTTGAAAAAAAACCTAGAAATAATACAGTTTTCTATGTATATTTGAATACATGAGCACTCTCACAAATGGAGTTTTTAGAACAGTAAGAATGCACTAACTCTAGCCCACCTCAAACAGGTTCCAAGAGAAAATTAAGCTCTAAATATCCATGACAACTACTGAAGATGATAACGTTTCTCTTTCAACTTATCCTTTGGTTCTGACCTTTTAAAATTCTTAGCTGCCTATTACATTTTAGTTATTTTTCTTAGCTTTCTCACCTACCACTAGGTTAAAAATGCCTTCCAACCCTGTATGTAAATTCTTTGTATCCCTTACAAACAGGCCAAAGACAATGGTAGAAGCTTGCAGCAAGCCACCATTGAAAAAAACTAGAGAGGAATTTACAATCAGAAAAGAATCCTACTAATTGTTTAATCAATTTCCAAATTTCCCTATTTACATGGAACATTTGTTAATGCCTTACTGAAATCTTTTATAACATTATTGACTACTTAGATATTAAAACAAGAGTAGAGGAACAACAATGCTTAATTTTAATGATCCTAATCCATACCAAGTTTTAGCGCAAATTATTTTAAGGTTTTTCATTTTTAAGTTCACAAAAAATTAAAACCACTCAGTCCCCATCACAAAAGAAAGAAAGAAAGAATGAAAGAAAGAAAGAAAGAAAGAAAGAAAGAAAGAAAGAAAGAAAGGGAGAAAGAAAAAGAAAGAAGGAAAGAGAGAGAGAAAGAAAGGAAGAGAGAGAGAAAGAAAGAAAGGGAGAGAGAGAGAGAGAGAGAGAGAGAGAGAGAGAGAGAGAGAGAGATATTTAGGCCTACAATAATAACACTGGCTAAAACGAACATGTAGCATATTGCCTGTATTTTAGGTAGTATTCTCCTCAAACTCATTTTCTTCCCTCAAAATGACATGATAGGGCAACTTTAAACAAGGGATTCATGACCCAGTAAGAAGGAACTACAGGGTTGCAGTTATGCAAACCAGTAACTTTGAACACAGCTGGAAATCCAGGAAAAAAGCATTTAAAATTCCATTATTTAGAACCCTTAAACTCTAAATATTCAAACAACATTTTTATTTTTACTTTGATTTTTTTGTCTATAATTTTAGACAGGGTCACATAAGCAGTCCTGGCTGGTCTGGAGCTCACAACATGTTTGTTGCTGTGCCCATATCAAGTTACTCTTAATGAAACCATCAAGAACAAACTAAATCAGTTTGTTTCCTAGTAAAAACTGATAACACAGATATCAACTACTGTGAATGAGCTATATAATAGACTCAACATCACTGGAAGATGATGTTGAAATATTTTAAGAGTGCTTTCCAGATCCAAACATCGTCCACGTGGAGCTATTTAAGAATGGAGATGTGGAGAGGCCGCCTTTCCACTGATTTCTATGATAAAGAGGCTTCCCAGCAGTGGGAAGAAAGACCAGGTTATTTACTTTGCACCTCATATTTCTCCCACTTGCCAGATATTTGCTTTAGGATAAAGAACTTCCCTCCCACATTCCCAACATCCCCCACTGTTGAGTTCTAATCATGTGTGCAAATTTGAAGTGTAGCTATGGAAACACATATGACATCACTGATTTGGCATCTCTAAGTGTCTTGATGGAGTAGATGGAAGAGAGGTGCAGCTAGGAAAGATGAGACACGAGGGCTTCAGTCAGCAGCCAAGCATGTCATGAACTGTTCTGAACAAGGAGTTGGCTGTGGGGGACGTTCCATAACTAGAACCTTAGGCAAGCTGCTCCGAGTAGTAGACATTTATGAGGTGCCTTTACATTCAGAGTCTAAGAACAGTCACAGTCACATGCCTGAACCAGGAACACTACTATAAATCCTTGTGAAAGGATTGATAGGTTAGAATGGATTTTTAATAGTGTGTCATTGTCAGAACATGTTTTGTTTTTGTTTTTGTTTTTTTTCCCAAACGGAAACAAGTCTTTTCAATTAGAACCCCTTAGCTTTCTATTTCACACTGCTGTGGGTAGTAAAGCAGGACAACAGCTCAACTCATCAAAACACAGCAAACAACTGAGAGCCAGTGATATTTTAACTGGCTTTTAACACCACAGGGTCTCATTGGACAGCCGTGGGCTCAGCCTCCTGTGTACTGATGACTCTATAGTCATATGTACCACCTGACTTTATTCTTTTATGAAAACATAAAACATAAAACAGATGTGAACATCTGTTTAAGAAGTGTCTACTAGCCGGGTGTTGGTGACGCATGCCTTTAATCCCAGCACTCGGGAGGCAGAGGCAGGGGGATCTCTGTGAGTTCAAGGCCAGCCTGGTTTCCACAGGGAGTGCCAGGATAGGCTCCAAAGCTACACAGAGAAACCCTGTCTTGAAAAACCAAAAAAAAAAAAAAAAAAAAAAGAAGTGTCTACTGTAAACCAAGCATTGTGCTTAAACACTGTAAATACAAGAGAAAAACAAACAAACAAAACAAGCCAGATGGAAAACAAGAAAAAGGCACCCTGAGTATAAGGCCAGACAGTCAGGTGACATCCATCCAATAGTGATAAATGCTGTGAAAACAGTGAGCAGAGGAGGGATGTGTGTGGCCAGAAGGGCTTTTGACTCTGAATTAAGAGAGCTAATATCATAGTGAGAAATACAAACTGTATTTTAACTGCAACAGTGCAGGTGCTGAAGAGAATCAAAGACAACAAGGACAAACAGAGATACTGCAAGAATTCACAGGAGAGAGGTTGATGTCTATCCCAAATGGCAGCTGGACAAACTCAGAAGAGACCCTGTAAGAATTCACACAACAGAATTGGTGGCTGTCCCAAATGGCAGCTAGAAGAGGACAGGCCCCAAATCTTTCAATATAGAGTCATCAAGATTTGAAAGCAGGAAGTTTATGAATTGTGACAGAAAGAGGATAATCCTGGAGTTTGGATTCATATTGTACAAAATAACACAGATGGAACATAAAATAACAGTATTCATTGGCCTTACTTCCCACTACCAATTCCAGTCACACCACTGAAGAGACTTTTGTGGTGTTTCCAGCCATACTTGTAAATGTCCTATAACAGCCCTGGGTTTTTCCCCTCAAATATCACCTACTTACTTTTGACCATGAATTAGGAGGATTTAATGGGCTTATATCATGCCCACTGGTCCCATGTATGTATATATACATAGTTTCTTCCCACTCCTCCCTAAATCACAGTTCTAAGTGAAAAACTATATTCATAGTTAATCTCATAAAGGTTATACACATGTTCTTTATGCAAGCTACACTGTATTAGTATGACCACTCATTTTGCAGGTCTGCTCCCCTTTAAAAATCATTTCTTCCACTTTTTCTGGGGATAGTCTAGTGGTCTGTTCCATTCTGGACCTTTTCATGTATTACCACCAAAACATCACCTTATCTTCAGCCTTGGAATTTCTCTCACCTTGCTCTAGATTTGATTTCAGTTTCTGGATTGTGTGGTTTGTGTCCCTCATTTTAGTGGAGTCTATCTTCAGACAGAAGTAGTATACTACTAACATAGCTAAGACAGTCCAGGCTCAAACCCAATCCCACTTCTCACTAGCATGTGATTGAGAGCATGCCTTTCTGTCTCAGTGCCACATGTGTCGGAGAAATGACAGTATCCTCCTCCAACTGCTGTCTTCTGTAAGTACTGAGAAAGCTGTGATGATGATTCCAGGGCTATGTATCAAAGGTTACATTTGTGAAGCCTTGCCTGTCAGAAATATCCTGCCATTGGCCATGCCAGAGGAGCAGCGTGTTGTAATTGAAGTTCCATGTGTCAGCCCACCAGAAGGGAATCCTCTGACAGGCCAATCTCATTTAGGCAAGGCCATGGACTGCACACCCTGAAATGTCTTTTGCTTCTGCTGTGCCTTTATACATGCTTGCTGCACCTTTCTTTCTCTGGTATCTAGCATGGTGTGAGTGGACATAGGGAGATCTCCACTGCCTGTAATACAGTGTGCTTATCTCTTGGAAATACACCGTTCTACTGGGCATTTTTACCTGTGGATTGTCAAGAAAATGACCCTTCTCTAAGCTGTACTGTCTAAATTGATAATAATAAATTATACACAATTTTGATGAATAAAGATAAATACAAGATTATGTTTCACAGCCAGGGGCTGTGAGGTTTACCTAAGGAGCTTCGTGGATTGTAGCTCAAGTTAATTACTAACAATTGAGTCCCAGTACCCCAGCTAGTTTAAATTATTTTAACCTTAATGTCAGGAGATGTGTTCACAGGTCTTGGAGTCCATCACAACTGAAACAAAGCTTTGAAAATAACAAAGTTAGACTAAGATGTTCTTGTTTGAGGTGAAAAACACAAGAAGACAATCTAAAGTTTTAGAAAGGCATATAGTTGAATGGGGGATTCTTTTAGGTTGGGGAACAAGAACAAAGCAGCCCAATTATTACTGGCTGACATACTATCCTTGCTTGGTTTGGTTGATGATCAAAGGTGATGATTAATTCCTTATACCCATTTCTGCCCCAATTTGATTTTAAAAACAAAAATCTACTAATGAATGGATACATACCCTAAAGATTTAAAATACAGCTGACTCTTTTTCATATATAAAAGTTTAGGTTTTCCTTATAAGATTACCTTTCAGGTTAAGTAGTTGCCCTTTCTTTGTAACTACAAAATTCAAACTGCCAGTAAAAGACCCCACAAGAACACCTTACTTGCCCACACAGTTAATCTGTAACAAGTTGCTTGGGTATGAATGTATGTGGGTTCTTGGACAATCTGTTTTTCACCTGTAATACATTAAATGTTTAATCATGTAAGGGAGATGAGAAACATATTTTGTATGTTTCATTCACTTGGAAAACATAATGCAACCATTTTGACTCTTGTACTGCCTGGAAGATTTTGTTGGGGTATAAAAGTTGTGAAGAAAAAAAAAAAAAACATGAGAAGAGGGAGAGAGAATAAAGAAAGAGGAAGAATAAAGAAGGCAATCATCAAGAATTTGTGAGTACCTTTTTCCCTAGCCCCCCTCACACAGAAAAGTCTAGCCTTGCTGACTCCCTGGATTCCTCTCAAAGTGCTGTGCTGCTGGACCTGCCCATTGGATTATCAGACAGCCCACCAGACAGCGGTAAATATTGTTACCCTAATTCCACTTTTGACTCAGAATTCAGGGAACTGAGTTGGAAACTGCTTCCTTTGTAATTTTAGGTACTTCATTCTAGCTTAGGAACTCCTAGTAAAAAGCGGCATGATGAGACTAACTCCTGGGCTGTTGCAAGTGATCGCCTTTTCTCTAATTTGGGGGAAGATTTCATTTATATGGTCATCAGGTTTTTGTGGGGGAGGTTGATCTGGTTTTTTCCCCCTCACCCAAGTGGTTGAAACCTAGATTTGGTGGGGTAAAATGTTTACTGTTTTCTATCATCTGAGCTGCTGAAAGCGACATGGCACGGTTTACATTAGCATGCTAGTGCTCCATGGTATTAAAGGGCAGCATTGTGTAAAACATAAATGTCAGCTTCTGAAATGCAGGGTTAAATACATGGAAAGTACTGCATGAGTAGGTGGTTTTTACCATGCAACAACCTGCCACTTGAAACTTATGTCAGCCAAGACTTAGAGGCTACGTCATGAAGACACCTGACCTGCAAATATGTCATGTATAATTTTGTACTAACATATGAAGAATACTCACCAATAACATACTCTTGTGTGTACTATGTATGAGTCAAGCTGTGGTCACTTACTGAAGGAATAAAAGTTGATGCCATACTAATTTTGGCAATACATGAGTATATTGGAAATATACAATATGTCCCATAAGGTTGGCCAATGCTATTATAGATAAAATGTTGGAAAACCAGAAAATTCATGAATTTGAGATTAATGAAAACTTGCCAGAGGGTCTTGAGGACATCTGCCCTTGTGTGATGGTAACAGCTTAAGAAAAACTTTTAAGGATGACCATGTGTGTGACAAGTGCACATATTGTTTTTTTCTACATACTGCAGGAAGGATACCAATAGGAAGAAGCAAAGCAAAAACTCCAACTGATAATCCAATGGGCAGGTCCAAGGACTTCACAAAGGGCTGCCAGAGCTTAGTGCCAACAAGGGGATAGTACAAGACCCTAGAGTTGGCAATCCTGAGACTATGGCCTGGCCACACTCTCAAAAGGCATGAGACAAAAACTACTGAGACACAGAGAGTAAGTGTTTGGAGACAGCCATTTGGGGGAAGCAACAGCCTGAGGCAGAGGGGTGCAGCAGGAACTCTGTAGGGAAAATAAACATCTGAAACTTGTTCCACTACAAAATAACCTTCCATTTCCTTCATACCTGCCCCATGGGAAGCCACAGGGAGAAGGAGCCATGCTCCAAGAACAAAGTAGAAGGCCATCTGGGGAGAAGTAGTGGCAGAGGAGGGAGGGCCTGTGCTGTCACGTCCTTTCTCTGCCTCCTTCTGTCTGTCTTTTTGGACAGCACTGTCCAGAAGGTCTCTAGAAATGACCAAATTATAGTCTTTAAATAATCGAGACTCTATAATTTGTGTAAAAGAAGTTTTCCCAACATCTGGGCCAAAGATTTCTTCTATATTTGGCAGAATGAGCCATCCTTGAAGTTAATACCACAAATTTGAACCTAACAAGTAGACTTAGGTGAGCTAATAAGCTATACAGCTTTTGTCTGATCTGCCTGGTGAGAAAACTCCCCATGGTGTATTTAGTCATGTGAAGAACTGAACACTTCAAACAACTTCCACAGTTGAAGTCTTCAGGGGTTTGCATAAAAGCCAGATGATGAAATTGTGTTTCAGCAAACAGCTTCCTGAATTGCTTTCCACCACATTTCATAAATACGTTATACTAGTATTTCAAATAAAAATAAGAATTATTTCACACATTCTGAGTTACCATTTATATAATGTTCAGTAACAGGCAAAACTAGGAAAGACTGTAAGCCAAGAGTATCACTGACTAGGGACTGGAAAGATGACATAGTAGTTAAGAGTACTAGCTACTCTAGCAGAGGACTCAAGTATGAGTCCTAGCACCGATATGACAGCTCACAACTGGAACTCAGTTTATATTTATAGACATAAAATATAAATGAATAAATCTTTTAAAAAGAAGAATAGCACTGACCAATGGGAGGAGGCAAGGCAAACATGAAGGAATCTGCTGAGTGTTGCTAGGAATATTCTGGATCCAATCTTTAACACAGTACATGTTATACAGGATCACTGGGCTATACAACTAAGACAATATACTTCAAATACTGCAGCATTTCTTGAGGTGTGTTTTAAAAGAATTATCAAATGATTTTCACAAGGTCTCCTTAGCAAATAACTTCATGCAGAAGAAATATAAATTATACATTTGCCAGGGGTCACAAACTGATCCACAAAGCCACCTTATTTTTAATGCTGTCTCTAGAAAGCAGCCACTGGCTGCTGGTGAAGTTCATATGAAGCACAAACCTAAGATACTTAGTAACTGACTCTTAAAAACAAAAAAGGTTTGACAACCCCTGATTTGAACTTCAGGCAACATGTTGAAAATGATCCTTTCAGAGGATATTTCAAATCAACCTCACCAAAAGACCAAAGTAACAAAAGGACATTATATGTAGCTAAAACAACGCTATGCACTCAACCTGCTGTCCTACTGTGTAACAGCCTATTTAATCTGCCTTTAAGAGAACACTATAAGCAAGCTTACTGTACCTTGGATTTCCCATGCATTCAGCTTTTTCCCTGACCTGGGGTGGGGGGGACGTGCAGGCAGGTGCGCGCGCGCGCGCACACACACACACACACACACACACACACAGCGGTGATCATTTGCTGAAATGAGCTAACAGGAGGGAAAGAACCATAAAACAAATATCCACCATCAATGTTGAAAAATTGTGGATAGAGATTGGTAATGCCTGTCTGTGGTGTTGAGTGCTATTCAGGGTCAGCTGGGGTCAGTAAAGTGGCTTCTCCCCTGGCAAACTCTGTTAGAGATAATATAAAGAATCTCAATACTTTCCCAGCCTTATTTTCTGTGCTACCCAAGCCCTTTGTTAGAGAGAAGCGTAGATTCAGAGGCACAACACACAGCAACAGAGATAGATCATATTCACAAAACAGACTACATATGCGCCAGCAACCAGAAACTACAGCCAGCCAGAAGATACAGGGAGCAGAGTGGAGAATTCAAATTTGGGCTTGCTCTTGGTCAAATTAATCCAAGCAAAAGTGCTTTGTTTTCATCACTGGATGCGACATGCACACGTTTTGGTGCCTCTCAGGTTGTCTTTGGTGGTGCTAATAACACATGATGATATGCACAGGAGTTCCCAGAGGAAACTAAGAAAGAGCCTCTTGGACTATATGTAGGACTGTCCTAAAGGGTCTAAGCCAGGGGGACAAAAGATAAGAAAGAAGAAGCCGGCTAGCTAACACAGGCATTCCCTCCTCACTTTCTAAAGCAGTGGTTTTCAACCTGTGTTTCAACCCCTTTGGCAAATCTCTATCGCCAAAAAAAATTTACACTACTATTCATAACAGTAGCAAAATTACAGTTTTGAAGCAGCAATGAAAATACTTTGAGGGTTGTAGCATTAGGAAGGCTGAGAACCACTGCTGTAAAGCCTTTGAAACTATGAGCCAAATAATCCTCCCTTCTTCAGATTGTTACTTACGTGTCAGTCACAGTGACAACAGGTTTGACTAACACATCATCCAAGTCCATGAGGTAAATACTAAAGTCACTCTCTGACCTGTGTCACTAACCTCTGCCCAAGGAGAGACATGCCCATTATTTAGTATCCGAAGCTTCCCTCAACAACAGGCTAAATCCAAAACACTGTGTCCTATTCACAGAAGCATTAGTTGACCTAAATGTCAGACGGTACACTCACCAACTTTCCCTAACCACCTAACAAACAGGGAAGAGAAAAATTCTGATTTTTGAATCAGGGTCTCACTGTTTAGCCCAGGCTAGACTTAAACTCAGGATGCAGTTCTGACTCATCTCAAAACTCACAGTCCTCTGTAGCCTTCCAAGTGATGCAATTATTGGCATATGTCATTAAACCTGGCTGAAAGGGAAACTTCAACAAGAAAGCATTTATAGATCACTCTGAGGTGCTTGCTGCCCAAGCATGAGACACTAAGTTTAATCCCTACAACTCATGTGAAAAGCTAGGCATGGTGGTTTGCATCTGTAACACCAGCACTGGGAGGTGGGCACAGGAGGACCCCTGGGACTTGCTGCTGGCCAGCTAACCCAGCCTAGTCAGGGACCACATGGGAGAACCTTTTTCAATAAAAACACACCAACTAACAGTTAGGGGCTGGGCGGATGGGACTAGATTGTTCAGTGGTTAGGAGCACTTGTTACTCTAGCAGAGGACTGAGGTTAGGTTCCCAGAACCCAGAGTGGCTCACAAATGTCTGGAACTTCAGTTCCAGGGGATCAAACACCCTCCTCTGGCCTCCATGGGTATAAGGAACACATGTGGTACACATACTCATATGTGGGCAAAATATTCATACATATAACATAAAAATACTTCCTTGTTAAAAGAAAGGGTGCAGATAGCTGTCCTGAGAAATAATTATCTGAGGTTAACTCTGGCCTTCACACACAATGCACATCCAGGCACACGTACCTTCCACATATATCCTCCACGTGTATGAACACCCCCTCACACAGGCATTCATGCACACACAAATTTTTTAGATATCTTTTAAAACATCAAATTATAATAGTTTTAAATTTTTATTTATTTATATACTTTTTTATGCATGAACACTCTATCTGCATGTATGCTTGCATGCCAGGGGAGGACATCAGATCCCATTATAGATGGTAGTGAGCCACCATGTGGTTCCTGGGAATTAGAATCAAGACCTTTGGAAGAGCAGCCAGAGTTTTTAACCGCTGAGCAATCTCTCCAGCCCCTAGCCCCCTTTTAAATCGTATCTATACAGTAGTTTTATTTAAATGCCGTAACAAACCTAAAAATTCACCCAAAGAAAGTATCTTAAACAATACAAGAATCAAAGAATATTGTTACAAAGGAAGACTGGAGGAAGGATAGGCCATTGCATAGCTCCAAAATAAACTAGAAATCCTCTTAAACAAATGATAGATAGATAGATAGATAGATAACCATAGATATGGTTTTTCTTTATATAATGAAAATGAATCTAGGAGGAAGTAGAAACCATACCATTGTTTACAAGAAATGTTGTCTTTAAAATTATATAATTGTATGAGCTTTTAAGCATTATAATGTAGCCACAGTACAAATGAGCATGATTAGCAAATTTAATCCTTGGAAATTATATTCAATTGCCAAAGAAAAAACCCACTCTTTTCTAACTCAAAGCTTTTGCCTTTTCTATAGTAATCTGTGGTTATTAAGAAATGAAAATGGGGCCAGTGAGATGTTCAGCAGGCAAGAACAATTGTAGCCAAGCCTAATGACCTGAATTAGATCCCTGGAGCCCACACAAAGGCAGAAGGAGAGAACTAATACTCTGACCTTTACATGAACACCCTGGCATGCACATGCCACCCACCCCACATACACACACAATAAAAACGTAATGTAATTCTAAAACTTTAAAAATAGATAGAAATGTCTTTGAATTGAACCCAAGTGTATTTAAACTCTATAAACTGCACAATTCACATTGGGAAGTCAGGTTGAAATGTTTTCAAATGCTAATGTATGTGAATAAGGTATAAAGTATGCCACACAAATTAACATTCAGCACTTGAAACTAAAATACAAACAAAGATAATTCTTGAATATGGTAATGACTATTCTCTGGCACAGCATCTGAGTTCACTTTATGCTTTTAAGCAAATTTAAGTCAACTTCCGAAGCTCTTCTTCACATTTAAGAACTGACACCCGGCAAGTCGTTTCACACAATCTGGGATTTGTGACAGTTTGCCAAAGCTAGATTATAGTTGATTTTGTTTTTTACTCACATAAAGTTTTCAGAAAAGTTTAGCCCAGTACAAACAAGTTTGTATGAGGCATATACAACTTCAAGAAAATAATTATAAATACTTCAGACTTAGTCAGATAATTAGAAAAATATTTTCATATGCTACTTAAAAGCAATTATATACACTGAAGCCAAGACATCACTTCCCATACCTTCTTAGGTTAGCATATATTACATCCACATTGCAAATAACATTATTATAAAACACTCTAAATTGTCTGTCTTCACTAAACCCCCAGTTTTCTCTTAAAAACTCACTTGATGTACTTAAAAAAAAAAATTGCGCTGGATATGGTTTGTATCAACAGCTCCAACACTCAGGAGACAGAGGCAGTGAGTTTGAGGCTAGCCTGGACTACCCAGGAAGCCAGCCCCTGTCTCAAAACAAAGCAAACTCCAACAGTTTTGTTTTAGTGTTAAGAAAATTAAAAGCATAATGATTTCCTTCCTTTCCATCATGTATGAAGTCATTGGTGTCCTTTACTGATAAGTGCAAGTGCTCATCAGCTCTGGACTTTCCTGTACACTCCTGTGCTACGCCCTACTCACTGTGCACCCTTCCCTTCTGTGGGGTTTCAGTCGCCACACTTGCAGTTACCTTTAGTCAATGGTTATCATCATGGCTTCTTTCATAGGATCAGGAGAAGATCAACAGTAGCTTCTACCATCTACTCACCATGGCATCGCCTACATAACCAACTTCACTTCATCTTCTTATGCAAAAATTGTGCCTCATGTTATCACAGTGGTCAGAGTACCACACTGTTTCCAGGGAAGCCACATTCCCATAACTTTCATTACAGAATATTGTTACAACTGTTCTCTTTTATAATCAGTTATTAACAACCTCCTGCTTCTGCTTCTCCTCCAATTATAAACAATCTCCCCTACCTCCTCTTGTCTTTTATGTTTATCTGAGACATGATCGCCCTCCGTTTTTTCCAAGCTGGCTCAGAACAAGGTTCTCCTAACTATACCTACTGAGTCCTGGGATTACAGATGTATGTCACCAATTCTGACTTGTGTAGTTAATTTCTTATTCAGCCTAACTAAATTTTATCATAGTTAAATATGTATCTGGGCTGTGGAGTAGGATGTAGAGGGTTCAGTATTACCCGATGTTTCAGGTATCAACTGGAGTTTGTTGGATGCACTCCCCAAAGATAAGCAAACTAGCATAATCCTTTTCTTATATTTTAGATTTAGTTTGGAGAATTAAGGTTAGAGCAGGGCCATCAAGATGGTTTGGTAAAAGCCAACTGTGTGCTGATGACCTGAGTTCCGTTCTCAGAACCCACATGAATGTAGGAGAGAACTAACTCTGCAAAGTCATCCTCTGACCTCTATATGCATGCCAAGGCATGTGCATGTCCACATGACACACACACACACACACACACACACACACACACACACACACACACACACACACACACACACACACACACATATAGAAAAAAAGATTGTTAGAGCAAATCTTGTCCCTTAAAGCTGCTTACCTGAATGTATTTCCGCTGGGTTTCATCATTTAAAACATGTGCAACATGCTTGGAAAAAATCTTTTCCCTGCCAGTTCTCGCATGGATTCCAACCATAGTGACACCAATAGGCCAGGGAGCGTTTCCAATGGCCATCTGAAGGTATGCATCATTTGCCTGAAAGGAAAGTTTAAGAAATCAGAAAGGCAAAACACTGGTTCAAATGTTTATTTCAAGTTTGCATAGCACTTCCTGACATACTTTTTATCTACCTCTTCATGAAAATATTGTGTTCCATTGCTCAATCAAGACATTGAAGTATGGGGTGACTTACTACTCTGCCCAGAAATACAAATGCCTGTGAAAACAGAAGCCAATGCTAAGCATGTAAAAAAGACAAGCAACCCTTTCTAGCCTTTGTGCACTGGAAAGCAGCATTTCAGACTTGACATGCTAACAGAAACTATTTTTCAAGCCAGTCTTCACCACATGTGGCTGGAAGGTAGACAGAAGCTAGCTAGCCTTTCACCATCCAACCTTCAATCACACAGCACTATAGAGCTCCGGAAGCAGTGTATAGTGGACAGGGTAGGGGGTGTGCTCTATCTGCTTGGAAAACCACCTACAGTCCACAATAGATGGATAAACAGACAGGACACTGGCTTACAAACCACAGAGCTGAAGCATGTGAAGCGCTCTTCCTTTGACGCAGCCCACCCCCAAGTCTCCCACCTGCCAAGAGACTTAAAATAAAAGCTCTGAAAAGTCAATACAGAAACCAGTAAATACAAATGATTTGATTTTACAGTCTGGTCTGGCTAGCTGTGAGAAAGGAGGAAGAAATAGAACAAAGAGCAAGAAACTTCTAAAAGATCCCCAAGGACTTCAAGCAAACTTCACAGAGATTCTAACTTCAAAACTCTTAACTGTATGATGTGTGCAGTGGGTAAAAACACACAGCACTACAGTTAACTGAAAGATTGGTGACCACCCTAGAAATAGAATCAACTTGCTCTACAACACATTTTACAGAGTTTAATTTTAAGGGGAATTCTGCGTGTTTTCAATCACCAGCTCTCATGTGTAACTTCAATACAAGACTTTAACCAATAAAACTTCAGCTTCTCTAAAATTCCAAAGAGAATTTTCCAGCACATTATTCAAATTTACTGGTTCTTTGTGTCATTTATACAAAACAAGTTCTCACCATGAGAATACATACATCATGAGAATAAAATAGGTATCCACCAGGGCAAGCAGTGATTACAATGCTTTCAGCCATGATGGGGTGTTGGCCATGCATTACCATGCAATCAGCTGTCTATAGTGGTATCTTGTTTGTCCACAGCCACACCTTACCTCGCTAACTTCCCAGCTGAAAGAGACTGAGCACCTGTCTTCTCCTGCCTTATCACTTTCTCTCTCTGTCCAGCCATATCACTTCCTGTCTGCATAAACCTCCAGACCTCTATGTTTCACTAGTGGCTAGCTCCGCCCTCTGATCTTTGGGCAAACTTTATTAGAGTACAATTAGAGTACACTATAGTTGTCCTTATTAAAAATCATGGAACTGGGCGAATGGAATATGATCAAAACATGTATGAAACTCTCTAAGAACTAAAATATTTTCACTGAACACTGGTTTTAATAAAAATAAAATCACTTCATTAACCAATGCTCTAATCAAGTAAAGCAGCAGTCACCTGGGAATGCCAGCAGTCCTTTCTCCCCTTTTCTAGTGCTCTAGCATTCCACTGAGATTCAGAGAAATCTCCACTCTAGGCTTCTTGAGAGGCTAGCCATTAGAAGTCTCTCCTCACTGTTGTATCATCAGTATCCTTCTCTCCCTTCTATCAGCTGATTGCCCTCCAATGCCACCTTCCAAACTCTCCTCAGTAGTCATGGAGAACCCATTCAAGAGTAAAGACACTGGAGTGAGTAACAACAGCCTCCCCAGCAAGTGCTCTGCCATTACTATAGTAAAGGTTGAGATGAGACCTGGCAGCCTTCCATGCCCCATTTTCCCACAGAAACAACCACAAAGTGTAGGTAAATTCCACTGAATCAGCAGTTCAATAGTTGAGCTATATTACAGATTAAGTGGGCTTCTGTAGCAGTCTGAAGAACCTTGTTCCTACGGGAGGATGAACCCCATGCCATAATCAACTATTTATCTACTCTACAATTCAATCCCATCCATAAAATGAACACTGCCTTTATATATGTAGCACATGCTCTGAACAAACTTTTAACCCAATTTTACAATGACTAGGAAAATACAATTGTGGTTTAAGGCTTGTTACTCAATGCCAAGAGAACAGAAAGATTTTTTTCCTACTCGCTTGCTTTACAGTCATTCTTAAATGTACTAAGTACAATCCTTCCCATTCCAAATAACCATTATGTTATAAACATAACTTAGATAATGGTCACAATAACACATAGCATAATAACTTACCTTCACATACTCTCTCTGTAACATGAACTTAATAATATCTGTTATCGACTCTTTAATATCAGCAGGAAGATTCTGAAAAAGAAAAACATAACTAGTTTTGGAAGCTAAGTCATGTAATGAAAACTACTTACACTAATTAAAAACAATAACAACAAATGTGTGTTAATAAAGTATTTTCCAGAAACCTCACCCTTTTCCGGAGCTTTCTGAAAAGCGGTCTGAGGTAGGACTCGGTCTGCTTCTGGGTAGCACTGTTCAGTTTGCCCTGCACGCTGCGTTTCACATAATCCTCCCTGGCATTCAATTCTTTAGCCCAAACGCCAAGAAGAAACTGTTGACAGAGAGAGTTAAGGCTGCAATGCCACCCAGTGGTTTGGGTGGGAAAGCTCCCTAAAAGCCATGGTTTATGATCATCCTTACAACATTGTCCTGTTGATTAAACTGTCATCGAGGAAGATTTAATTAACAAACAAGTTCTGTTTGTGTGTCATATGTTTCAAAGTAAAAAGCACCCCAGTTCATGTACTACTACATTGTAAGGTTGGTCCATTTTCTCAAAAAAGAGCTATCAAATTCCTTCATGACTGGACTGAAATAAACTTTCACTGTATTTTTACTTGTATCCATTACACATAGTTCAACTAATCCAGATTTATCTATACCAGCGTTTCTCAATCTGTGGGTCTCAACCCCTTTGGGGGGGGGGATTGAATGACCCTTTCACAGTGGTCACATATTAGATATCTTGCTTATTAGATATCTTGCTTATTAGACATTTATGGTTCATAATAGTAGCAAGATTAAAGTTATGAAGTAGCAACAAAAATAGTTTTACAGTTGGGGGTCACCACAATTCAAGAGGTGGCAGCACTAGGAAGGTTGAGAACCATGGATCTAAACTATATACACTTTGATATTTGATCAATGTTTGAAGTACATTATATATTATTTGGACTTTCTACCTATACAGAACAGAAAATTCAATTTAAAAAGTCCCACAAACACACCCAATGAATGGTGAAGGAAGAAAAAAAAAAAGGAACAAAAATAAAACCATGACCCATACTTCTCACCCTGGAAAACTACCCCAGGGCCCCTTGGGTTTAGCTATATTCTCTTTCCAGAGGCAGGTGACAGTAAAGGTGACATGCTCTGACACGAGGAGAGACCCATTAAAGAGGAAAGCTCCACGCTGCTGCCTACACTGTCTAGCACTACACTGTATTCTAAATATACTCTAGAACCTTGACAACTGGAATGTTACAGTCAAAACATTAGCTGGGTAGTGATGGTGCACACCTTTTACCCCACTTGGGAGGCAGAGACAGGAGGATCACCTTAAGTTCTAGGCCAGCCTGATCTACAGAACAAGTTCCAGAACAGCCAGGATCACACACAGAAACCCTGTCATGAAAAAAAACTATAATACTTTAATAACAAACTAAATAAAAATAAAATGTAAATACAAATAAAAGCACTCTTCCATTGAATCTCCTGGTATGCAGACAAATATTTAAATAAATTTAGGATCCGACCACACTCTACCTAGATAACTAAAAAGAAATCCCGAGGGCAAATACAGAACTAGTAAATCAGCAAAAATAAGCAAATATACTCAAGAAACGGACCTTGCCGAAAAGTTAAATTTGTTTACTTCTGCACTGCCAATGCCTTCCACCACCCTCCCGTAACAGCTCTGGATCGCCGCCTCCACCGCACTTCTTTCTAGGGTATTTATGGAGAACAGGAGACTTCTTCAAACTTTGTGTTCACTCTACTGCTGTAGTCATTTTACAGCTTTTAAGAAAAGTGCCATAAAGAAAATAAACATTCATTAACGGCTGCATGGACAGTGAGAGGGGCTCCAGTGGTACAGCCCATTAGTGCCAGGTACATGCAGAACAAGTATAGATGTTTGACCATTACCCTGCCCCAAAATACATCCTTATTTATAAGACTGCTTCTTACATGTCCACACGCTCTCCTTCCTTCCCTTCCCTAAGTACACACCTTCAGGAACTTCGTGATGATGTCCATGTCCTTATGATCGTCACCTTTCCCTAAGGACTCTCCCAGTGCCTGAAGAGAAAGAACAATACTTCTGTTCACTAACACAGAGCAATTTTTAAAAAGTATATGAGAGTGTGTGTATGACCAACAATAGGTTGAAAGAGGTTTATCACACATATTGGCCTATTTTTAATTTTAAAATTTGTTGACTTTTAGACAAGACACACACACACACACACACACACACACACACACACACACCCTACCTGACCGCATATTTCTATTTGGAGACTGTTATCCAATAAGAATTGAAAGATAAGAAGAGTCAGCAAGTCTACGGCATACCACCCTGAAAGCACCCAATCTTGTCTGATCTTGGAAGCTAAGCAGGGTCGGGCCTGGTTAGTACTTGGATGGGTAAACAGTCAGCAAGAAGGCTCAGTAGGTAAAGGCAATTGCTGACAACCTGAATTAATTCTCAGAACCCAAAATGCAAGCCTGACAACCTGAGTTAATTCTCAGAACCCAAGTAAAGGTGGATAGAGGGAATCAAGTCCACAAAGTTGTCTCTGAGCTCCACACATGTGCAGTAGATGTCCCCCGCCAAACATGAGCACACCATATATATCCACAATAATAATTCTAAAATATCGTAAAGGCTTTTATTATTTTAGCTATATACCTGTGTTTGGATATGTGCAAGAGAGTGCAGCTATTAGCAGAGCCCAGAGCTCAACATGGGTGCTGGGAACCAAACTTGCAAGAGCAGTACATGGTGTTCCTAACAGCTGAGCCAGCCTGTCAGCCCCAATTTTGTAAATTTCATATAAAATATCAGTGACTGTTAACAGATCTGGGCATTTCTCTTGGGTAGGTAAAAATGGCCTAACATCATGCTGGTGGTGACAACACCCTGTGGATGTATATTATAAGCCACTCAATTGTATAGTTTATTTGGGTAAATTGTATAGGGTGCAAATATCTTAGGACTATTAAAAAGAAATAGGGAAGGAAGAGAAAAGGAAAAGGAGAGACGAAACAAGCCTGACTGACAAGTGATTGCTCACTCCAGTTCTTTAGGGAGAAGTTACAAACCACCTTAAACAAGTGATAGGAGGGGGAGGACAGTAAAACGACAACCTTCTGGACCATGATCTCTAATGAGATCACTACATGTTCCTTCAGGAGCCAGAAACTAAAGAAAACAGAAATAACAGCTTATGTTGTAGTCAACATTAAATAAACAAAAAAGCTATTTGCTACATGCTAGACACTAACATGATACAATATTGTTTCTTCATGAAGATTACACATATCATTCCACATGCAACACAGTGACAGAATCAGGTGGCTACATAGTGTCAAGAACTGGCAGGAATGAAAGGACACAAGCCCCTCATATGCTGCTGGTAGGGTTATACACTGGGACAGCCATTCCAGAGAGCAGCTTGGCAGTGCTCAGACAAATTAAATGTCTATGTATAAGCTCCACAATTCTGTTTCAGTCCATGTCTGTGGCTAAGGAGGAGCTGAGAGCAGCCAAGCTATCCACTATAACAAGGAAACTAAAAGTAAAATACAAGAATGCCATAATAGACAAACAATGCGGAAAAAAAAAATCAAATGTGGATCTTAACAGTATGAAATGGAAGAGGGGGTAAAATAAAGATGACCACGATACACTATTATTTTACATGCACATAAAAATTGCAATCTTTACTAGAACATCACAGCAAATAAAAGGATGCACATCAAACATTACAATGCTTACTTTTGAAAGTAAGAAATTCAGAAATGTGAGTGAGTGAGAAAAAACAAAGACCTAAAACTAAGAAGTGCCTTCAACAGCAAAGGACTGCACAGGAACACTGCTCCTGAGGAGGAAGGGATGCTGGGGAATGGGCAGGGTTGGGGTAGAGATTACCTCTAATTCTTCAATGGTGGTGTTTTCTTCGTGAACTTTCAAGTCATTCTGTGTGTCCTCCTCTCCAGGTTCCTGACCACCCACAATTTCATTCAAGTACTGCTGGTCAATCTTGTCCAAAGCTGCTTTCAGATCATTCCTTAAGCCCTAGGAAAGTGACAAGAAGTGCACCAGTTAGGAAACCTCGCTGGGGTATGATGTGTGATCTTTTTTTATATCAAGTACATTTCCAGGCTGGGATGCAGCTCAGTTAACAGAGTGTTTGCCCAGCATGCACAAAGCTCCCCAGCACCCTGGAGACTGGTCATGGACTACACATCTGTAGTCCCAATACTTGAGAGGTAGAGGCAAGAGGACCAGATGATTCAGTCTGAGGCCAGCCTGGGCTACATGAGAACTTGTCTCAACTATCCCTCCCAAACATTCCCCTCCCCTCCTAAAAATCTGCATCATCAATGCCATTATGTGATTCTAATAACCAACCTCAGTGAAAGTGAGAAGTCTCCGACCAGTCTCCGGCCACTGCCCCTCTCTCTCATGACTACTCCCCCTGTATTTCCTCTATGGAGGAGAGTAGGCCCTCAGAAGACAGACAAACGGACAGGGCAGGATGCAATGAGATAGGGCAAAGACCCTCATGTCAAGGCTATATAAGGGGGCCCAAGGGAAGGAAAAGACTCCTAGGAGCGGGCAAAAAAGTCAGAGATCCACCCGCTCTCACTGTTGGGAAGCCCACAAGGACACCAAGCTAAGGTCCTCTGCGTCAACTCATTCTCTAAAGGATTTGTTTTAAAGAATGATGGTAGTTTACTTGAAGCAGTTTTAGAACAATGTTATGCTTGTATTACTGTGCAGTATTTATTTGAAAATTTTTGTAATTTGCTTTCTGCAACCTTATAATGGATATTATAAGAAAATTTATTGATTCGGTCTCATATTTTTAGAGATTTTATTGTTCAAATGATGCACAGATGGTATGTTTCTTAATATAAGGAAAAGACAGTTTTTATCATGATATTTTAAAATTATTTTCTACTTTTGTTCCACAAATGTTTTAAATATTTGATTTTTATACTGTACAAGAATCATCTTCAGTCTAAGACAAGGTAAGAACAGATCTGTTTCACTGTGTACATGTTCTGTGTTAATGGTAGATTTTCACATAAAAATTCACAGGTGAACAGAAAAGCAAATTCATAAACAAATACTTGAAATGAAATGTCATTGGGCATTTAGTTCTTTCCTTTGATTCATTCCCCAATCTTCTGTAAAGATGGCATTAATTGGATGCTGTGTCCAAAAGTCAAACAAATATCAAATGCTTTTTATACCTGTTCAATCCCTACCTTTCCAAATTGCTGGATGGGCCAATCAAGAAAATCTTATAATATACAAGAGTAAATAAGCAAATGGATTTTTTGAATTATTATAATGTAGCCAGAATTTTGAAGAATGTTAATCTTAATCTATTAACTTAGCAAACATTTTTCACATAATACAGGATGGAAAGTTTGCTAGAGTTAATGGATAATAAATCATATTTTTTATTTTAATTTATGTATTAATTTTTGGACCTTGGACCCCTAGACATTATAGAAGAATACTATAATTCAGAGCAAGTGCAAATGTGCTTTACAGTTTGGTGGAGGAGAAGCTTAAACAAGAGGAACAGAAAACAGTACACCATTAGTACTTCAAGTAAGATACACCTTGCTAGTTGTTTAGTTTTATTTCATAAGTGGTAGTACTATGTTTCATTATCTTGTAAGTGCATGCAGGAAATTTAACAATTTCACTCAACTATCACATTGCATTTTTTTCTAATATTTTGCTTGGGTTGTTGGTAAAGATGACATTTTATAATGATGCTTATTACATGTTTATAGTGAAGTATATATAGAAATATGCACGGTTACCTGCTTACTATTTTGAGAATTAGAGATATTAACATAGGATATGTTCTTATTGGTTTTTTTTTAAAAGAAATATAAATTATATTACTGTATCAACAGAAACAAGGATTTTTTATCATTTAAAATATATATTATTTTCAAAAAAAAAAGGAAGGAAGGAAGAAAGGAAGGAAGGCGGGAAGAAAGGAAGAAAGAAAGAAAGAAAGGAAGGAAGAAAGGAAGGAAGAAAGAGAGAGAGAGAGTGACTGGGTCTCATTAGAGGTCCCCAATTCATTTCCCCATGTCACATACAAATCTAACCTCATCTCAACTACTCTTGAACTCCTTTATGTCAATAGAATACACCTGGTGCCTTTTTAAGCCAGGCTCTGTTTCTACCAAAGTAGCAAGTTCCACACTCAATGTATTTCCTGGCTTGCGTATTTAATTAAAAAGAGAAAGGGGCAGGCTCCCTAAGCACTGACTGTGAGGTGAAAATGGAAGACACCATGCCGTAGTGGTTGAGAGCAAAGGTGATTTGGTTCAGACCTATGCCGTGTGTGAGGTCTTCCGCAGCTTACTTCTATGCCTTAACTGCCACATTTATAAACTAGGAATAATTCTACCCACTACATAGACTCATTCAAGAAGCAGTTATTGCTTTTTTATTTAACATTTACTAGGTGCTAGGACTGTTCCCAAGCCCTTGCACAATATAAAGTTCCTTCAATGTGTTAATGCAAAGTGCACTTTCAACAATTACTGTAACATAGTAAGCACCTGGCAGATGTCAAACTCTTAATGGTGTTATACTAGAGATATTTCTAGAGGGTGGCATTTCCTACCACTCTCTCATCAACACAGAGAAATCTTCAATGCTAATACTTTTAATTTAGCAAACATTAACTACTTGCTCTATGTAATGTCCAGGACCAGGTTCTAAACAGTTACCTCATTTAATTCTCAAAACACCCCAGTGAGCAGGAGGTCCCACTGTCTATTTTATAAGCAGGATTAGAGTTGATTAAAAGACTTGCCATTGATCACACAACTAATCATTCTGCTCCAGGAATTGAATCCAGACCTTTATCCCTATGCACTTTCCTCAGAACCTTGACAAGAGACCTCAGCACAAATACAAAAGCAAAGTAGCCCCTGACCTCCAGCATGGGATAAATATGCTCAAAACTCTGCCATTAGTGAATACACTTAGTGCCCCTCAGCAGAGCCATACGATGGGAACCGAGAGAAGGAAGCAACTGATGCTGATGGGAACTGTGGACAGGTTAAAAAAAAAAAAAAAAAAGTTTTGCATTGTGTCTAGAAGAACAGAGACACTTCCAGAGGCATTTTAGAGAGAGATGGCAAGCATATCATTTCAGACACAGAAGGGCACAAATATCCCAGGAACTTAGTACTACAGGGCTGGACTAGCATTGCTAAGATGCAATGCTGAAGCAGACAGGAAACACAAACTCGAAAACAAAACACATGGAGCAAAACCACTAGCTAGCCCACAGCTATCCCACTTCTCCGAGTGAGCCACCAAGCCCATGAGGGAGGACAGAGGGAGGGGGGGGCAGTCCTCACAGCAGCAATAACTTCCATCTGATTGCAATTACATGAGGACCTTAGGCAAAGGACTGCCTAGCTTAGCCCCATCAAATGTCAGAACTGAGTTTGTCTAATGTCATTGAAGACACAAATAATCAAGAAAGACTTGATATTAATAAATTGCTTCACAGCACCAAGCTTTGGGAAGGTCTGTTATACAGCCATAGAAAACCACCATACCTTTCAGTAATTAACAGAGTAAGTTGATAAAACATTAATGAAGCCCCAGAAGATCTAAACAAACATGACCCTAACTGACGTGTGTATAACCAAACAACCAAAGAACAACCACATTCCTCCCACATAAAACCTGTACTTGTTACTTCTACAAGACAACACAAAATATCTCTTCAAGTCCTTGGCATATGCAAAAAAATTCTCAAGCAGAACACAAAATCAACAGCCACAAGAAAAATTTAAAAATTAAATTAAAAAGCAGTTAATTGGGACCTCATCAAAATTTAAAACTTCTGCTCAGCAACACTCCATTAAAAACAGTAAGTAATCACAAGCTAGGAACAAGTAAGTCAAAAATTCTATCTGCATACCTAACAAAGAGCTTATATCCAGCACATATAAGCAGCTCCTAATTAATAAAAGACAAACAATCCAATTAAAAAATGAACAAGGGGCTCTAATAAACCTGTGATGGTTAATCTTGCTGATGAAATTTATGGAAACAAACCTCTGGGTACAGCTATGATTATCTAGACCGGGTTAACTGAGGCTGGACACCAACACTAAGTACGAGTGGTATCATCCCATGGCCTGTGGTCCCAGATGGAACAAAGAAGAAAAAAGAGCCAAACATCAGCACACATCCCTCTGTTCCTGACTGTCTGTGCAATGTGACTGAAGACCTCCTGCCTTCCTGGCCAAATGAACTCTATCCCTTGAAAGTGTCACCAAAATAGTTAACCTTAAGCTGCTTATGTTAGGTGCTTTGTCACAGCAATGACACAATGCAGACACTGTACAAAGGAAGGTAAGTAGGAAAAGATGCATATTCATCGTCAGTCATCGGGGACATGAATAAAACCATGAGATCTTACACATATGAGGGGATGGTTTAAACTCAAAAGTCTAACAAAACCATATGATGATCTTTAGAAATGCCTGGCACTTCTTATAAAGCATGCATTTACTCTTGTCATTGAGCAATGCCACTTGTAGCTATTACCCTGAGAAAAATCTATTTATACCGGAGAGTGGGGAGACTACATACCTCCTCCTTGAATCTTTGCATATGAGTATTCACAATTTATTCACAATAGCCCAAAACCAGAAAAAAACTGTAGTATATTCACATAACTAAATATAACTGAGCAATAAAAAGGAAACTATGCATAACAGCATAGATAGCACTTTAAAAAATGTGAGGCTGAGCAAAAGAAACTAGATATTCACTCTTGGGTCTATCCATATGAAACACTAAAAATGTTAAATACCAAACAGGAAGTAAAACTTAACTCATGGTGTCTTAATTCAGAAAGGTAGCTTCCTGGGAGCAGAGAAGTGACACAGGCATTGGGTGATGGATATATTCTCTACCCTTACATGCTCATGTGTATTTGTCAGAATAGATTGAATGTTATGCTTAAGATACACCCCCTTAAAAATAGTTACTCCAGCAGCACTAGGTTGACACTGTTTTCTCCTATTTGCCTACAATCATGCTGTCAAATCTCACTCTGCTTCAGCTCATGTAGTACCATCCTATGCTGACAGTTTCCCATACTCCCCTACAATGATTCTATCAGTTCAATCCCATGCTCCTCTAGCTTACATGGTGCCATTCTGTTTTTAGCTTTGTTCTGCCTTCTCACCTTGTTAACTTCTGGTGTAAGAATCTCTATTTTTCTTAAACGTTGGAAAGCATCATAATCCGTTTCTCCAAATAGTCTAATTGGTTCTCCTCTTTCTCGCAGTCTTCTGATGACCTATGAAGATATACAAAGGAAACTTCAAAGAGGGAAAAAAAGAAAGAAGACTAAATTATCTCAAAACAACTTGCATTTTTATCTTAAATTAAAACCTAAGTTTAATAAGTATAATTACCCAAATAAATGTTTCTAAGTGAAATATAAAATCCTTCAATTTTTTTTAAAAAAAAAATGTATTTGGGTGGGCAGTGAACCATGAAGTGTGTGAAGAGGTCAGAGAATAACTTACAGGAGTCAGTTCTCTCCATCCACCATGTGGGTACCAGGGATCCAACTCAAGCCGTAAGGCTCCACA
This sequence comes from Cricetulus griseus, assembly GCF_003668045.3. Taxonomy (NCBI): domain Eukaryota; kingdom Metazoa; phylum Chordata; class Mammalia; order Rodentia; family Cricetidae; genus Cricetulus; species Cricetulus griseus. Next base: position 221,854,858 of record NC_048596.1, read on the forward strand.
AGCAAGCGTATTCACTGAGTCAGTATGACAGCCCCAAGATGCTTCAAGTAAATTTTAATCATCTACCCCATAATAGATATTTGTGAATGAAAAGGGAAAATACTTTAGATAAAATACTGCTTTGACTCAAATGTTTCATACATTATTTTACTGAGTAATTCCTATCAAGTTGTTTGACATATGGATCTATAATGCAAATCTAAAGCAAGGCCTTAATATAAGCCATCTAGTTTTAGACATGCAGACACAGACACATGGACCCTTGTCAGAACATACATAGCATAAGGGACACACTATTGGCCCTCATCTCATGTAATCATGACTGCTTAGTCCTTTTTTAAAGCATATATTAATACATACTTTAGTATCCAAACACTATTTTGAAGTACAGGTTTAAAAAAAAAAAAAAAAAGGCAGAAATCTATGTTTGCTCTTCCAGGATTTCATAAGATAGAAATGCTGTATGATGACACTTTTAGCAGTTTAGATCCTCTGGAGACCTGTTTTAGGTAGGGTAATATGTGCAGTAGGTCATATAGGAAAAGCACTACAACGGAGGGAATGACAGTATGAGCAGAATGAGGAGTAGGCACTGTGATACCATTGTGAAACCTGAATCCTGTCCTCACATGAGAAAATGACTTGTGATTACAATCACCACATGCAGGGCTTTTAAAGTATGGGAAATACTTCCATTCTTGACTTGGGTGACAGCTACATGGGTTTTTGTTTTGTAGTTAGACAATACACTGCACATACTATTTTCTATGCTCTGAGTACATTTTCACTTAAAAACAAACAAAATATGCAGTCAAGAAAATAAAGGTTTATCAAAATTAAAAAAAATAAATAAAAACCACAAAGAAACTTTATCTGGATAAACTTCCAAATTTCTTACTAACTTTCACATGGTAGCTCCAAGAGTCAGTCTACACTTCCTTGAGGCTTCCTGCTATGTGGTGTCCATCCTAAGCATGTGAACTGTAGAGCTGAAATACAACCTGCCAAAGCACATTCATCTTTGAAAGGGGAAAAAAAAAAATCTTGTGATCTCAATTTCTCTCCACTTAATCCTATCCACAATTAGACATGTTAAAACACACAGATATTTATGAGGCATCACAAAAATAAAAGATCACTGAGTCAGTCAAAGCTTAAAAGAACCAAAATTGAGCTAATTACTTTAAAACATTATTTCCAACTGGAGACTATCAACAACAAACCAAGTAACTATGAACTATGTAATACTTATGACATCTATTTAAATAGGGAATTCCCATCTACCCGGGATTACATGACAGTAGTCATGCCTAAAGGCAGACAATAAACTATCTGTCCTCAAAAATGTATAAAATTCTATCCAGTTGCAGAGAGGGAGGAGTGATGAGCAAAGGGGTCAAGACCAGGCTGGTGAAACCCACAGAAACAGCTGACCTGAAAAAGGGGGAGCTCATGGACCCCAGACTGATAGCTGGGAAACCAGCATAGGACTAATCCAGACCCCATGAACATGGGTGTGAGTGAGGAGGCCTCAGCAATCTATGGGGCCTCTGGTAGTGGATCAGTATTTATCCCTAGCATACAAATGGTCTTTGGGAGCCCATTCCACATAGAGGGATACTCTCTCAGCCTAGACACATGGGGGAGGGCCTAGGCCCTGCTTCAAATGATATGACACACTTTGAAGATCCCCCATGAATGGCCTCACCCTCCCTGGAGAGCAGAAAGGGGATGGAATAAGGGGGTTAGGGGAGGAGGGGAGGGAGAGGGAACTGGGATTGACATGTAAAATAAGGTTGTTTCTAATTTAAATTAAAAAAAATAGAAAAAATTCTATCATTCTAATTTATTAAATAAGAAATTCGGGGACTAGTAGGTAAGGGCATTTGCCAGCAAGCCTAACACCCAAGTTCCATCTCTGAGACCCACATGGTGAAAGGAGAGATTGCTGCAAGCTTTCTTCCTCCGCAAGTGCATGCAAGACAAGCACTCTACCAACTGCAATAAAAGGCACACTTGTACAGTCATGCCTGTGTGAGGATTGGCTGAGAATTGACTGCAAGTAAGAGAGCAGAGGGGGCAGAACACAAAATGTATGGAATCCATGTTTACTTATTTTTAGATTTGCTTATTATATGTATATGAGTGCTGTGTCTGCATGCTAGAAGAGGGCATCAAATCCCAGTATAGATGGTTGGGAGCCATCATGTGGGTGTTTGCTGGGAATTGAACTCAAGGCGTTTGGAAGAGCAGCCAGTGTTCTTAAACACTGAACCATTTCTTCAGTTCCAAGACATGTTTATTTTGTGCATTTTTAAACATATAGTTTGAATTCTTCACGTCATATGAATATGTTAAATTGTTAAGTAAGATAATAGCTGAAAAAGATCAGACTATGGATAAACACTACAGATCAGACTATAAACTAGCAAAATGTGTTAATGTCTGCAAAGCCATTTGATAATATGTATTCTAAACAGAACTTTAAAACATACAAAGTCAAGGCTGCAGGGATGGCTTAGTGGTTAAGAGTACTTGCTGCTCTTGCAGAGGACCCTGGTTCAGTATCCAGCATTGAGTCATCACAACCATATGTAACTCCAGTTCCAGAGGATCCAATGCCTTCTTCTGAGCTCCACAGGCACCAGGCACACACACAAGCACACCTACATACATGCAGGCAAAACACACACGTAAAAAATAATAGTTAAAAAATAAAAAGTATGTATGTATGTAAACTAAAAATAACCAAGAACTTTATCTGGATAAATGTCCAAAGTTCTTACTAACTTTCACATGGTAGTTTCAAGAATGTTTGCCTTACAAACCATACTTGTAAAAGCCTTTCCAAGGGACATAATCCTAATTACACAAGCAATAATGTCTCATCAGGTGTCACATTAGGTGTTACTCATAAGGGAATGCTGTACTAATCTAAACGACAAAGAAACCATTTAAAAGCATGGCATTGGTAGCTCATGCCTTTAATCCCAGCACTCGGGAGGCAGAGGCAGGCGGATCTCTGTGAGTTCAAGGCCAGCTTGGTCTACAGAGGGAGTTCCAGGACAGCCTCCAAAACAATACAGAGAAACCCTGTCTCAAAAAACCAAAAACCAAACCAAACCAAACCAAAACAAACAAAAAAAAGCATGGTGGAAAAACCCAGGCCCTGAGAAGAAAAGGCAGGAAGATGAGGACCATGAGGCAGACTGTGATACATATCCAATTTCAATCCAGCCTGGGCTACACAAAACTGTCTCAAAAAAAAAAAAAAAAAAGTGTAGGAAGAGGGGGGAGAATCATAATAATGAGTAATTAAACAGACATTAAAAGCTATGTAGCACTAAAGAAAAAAGGGGGACACTACTTACATCTATGTTAATCTGAAAATAAGGAGAAATATAAATAGCAAAACAGTATAATTTAAGTGGCTGAGATAATAACAAGTATTACTTAGGTTGTGTGAATTCATACTTATTTAAAACACACTCATTAAAAAAAGAAAGTCTACTGGCTAGTGGAGCTGGCTTGGTGGGTAAAGGCATTTGCTACACAAGTCTAGTGACCTGGTTTGATGCCTGGAACCCATGGAAAGGCAAAAGTCGAAAACTAATTGCACAAGGTTGTCATCTGACATCTACACATGTGTCCTGACACACAGGCCCACACACACATCATATACTCACACAATAATGATAAAGTACGTGTGTGTAGGGAGATTATATCTGTGTTTTCCCTGCATGTAGGTCTGTGTACCACATGTGTGCCTGGTGCCCAAAGAGGCCAGACGAGGGCACTGGATCCCCTGAAACTGGAGTCACAGAGTGTTGGGAACCACCACCATGTGAGTGCTAGAAATCCAATTCTGGTCCTCTGGAAAAGCAGCTACCCCTGAGCCTCTCCAGCTCCAGTTTTGTTTTGAAGTAAGAATACTATCAAAGGAAGCAACGATTTAGAAGTTATGAAAAAACTGGCTACACAAGATTTTTAAGTCAAATCATCTTTATTTTGGAAATAACATATGAAAGTATGGTGCAATTTTTCTGTCTGACTGTAAAATACTCAAATATAACCTTACCTCTTGCCTAGAAAGAGTCATGGGTAGTTTTTCCTCTGCTAGTTCAAGTTCCAGCACTGGATTTGATGACGTTAGTGGTTTCTGGTCATCCTCTTTTGGCTGTACCTATATTAATAGCCCAAAGAAATGAAATTTAAATTCACCAACATATTTCTATCCACCATCTGTCACCTTAGCTGTCCACATGACATAAGAGTGTTGAGACTGAAGGCTTCACTACCTGTTCCTCTGAGCACAGGCTGCAGAAGAACTGTGCATGCTTCCAAGAGCCGATCAAACATCCATTTCAGGAACAGGACATGGGAAAGCATGCACACGGGAGAGCGCATTCTTGCTATAAAGGAGTGCCATAACTACAGTTATTTCAGAAACAGAAACTCAACAGTACTTAAATCTTAACTCAATTTCTCCGCAGATGCTAAAGTAGCCCAATTCTCTCTTGAAAACAATCAATTTGCCTTTCCTCTGTGAGGAAATTATCTTCACGGGTTAGCCAATTGCAGCTCATCTTGAAAATGAAGGCTAAAGGACTGCCTCCCAACAGAGTCTGTAGGGCTGGTCAAGCTAGATCTCTTCCTACTTTGCTTCTTTAGCCACATTACTCCAACTTTGAATAAACCATTACCAGGCATGTTGAAAAATGCCTAGTAGTGAACAACCAGGCTACAAACTGAGCTGCCAACCTTGAAGAAAAGGAATGAAGACTGGAATGCCACCCGAGGAATGTAGACACTTTTGCTCATATGAACCTACAGGGGAAACGTCTTCATCTCCCTTTTCATATCCAGGCAGCAATCTCAGTCACAGACCGAGAAAACTGAGTCTGACACTTTATAAGTCTCACTGTGTAGCCTGAAAACATACTCAAGTGTGGTTTCTATTCAACCACAGGTAAGTTTAAAATTCAGAAGTAGGAATACAATTCAAAGTAACATAAAGATCTGCTGTAAGAAACTACTGTCCCATTAAGAAAATGTGTACAACAAAAGTCATGCAATTCATGATTCTGTAGCTTATGGTTAAAGGTAAATTAAAACAGAGATAAAAACTAACTTTTTAAATACTTACATAGGTCAAACCAGCATCAGCCTTGAAAATGGTGGCTAGCTCCTACTAAGGAGTAAAAGCAGCATATACTATACTGCCACTACTGCCCTTAAGGAGGGAGAGTTGTTAAAGAGCACAATAGTTACTTTTCTTTTTAATCACAAGTATTTCTTCCATCCAAGAGCAGACACATTTTTAACTGTATAATGGCAGCTGACAGCTCTGGGACACAGATCTAAGACATTTTGTCAGTCGATTCAAGGCTACAGCACTATCACCACAGATATTGTTTTTGCTTTACCCCTTGTCCTTTATACAAGAAAAAAGAAACAGAAAAACAAACCAAAAAACCCAGAAGGATGAAAAACCCAGTTCACATCACCAAAAGGATCTACACAAAGCAAAAGCCACACTCTATTAGATTATTTTCCTACCTTCTTTAAAGGTAGCAAAAGTTCACACTTAGAGATCAAGTCAGCAGAGAGTATACGATAAAGGATTTTTCCTCCAGGCCACGACTGGGCATGACGCTGAGCAAGCAAAGCACGACAACTGTTCTTTCTACATATCTACTCAATGGTTACTTATATAAAACATCTTTCACTTTCCTGAACTAGAAGCAAATGAAGTTGTATCTTTCAGAAAACTATCAAATACAAATATAAACTTGTAAGCATCTATCTTTAAAAATATTCCTTTGATACTTGCCTTTTTCCAATGGATAAAAAAAAATAAAGCCAAATGCATATGGATGGCATCTACATTCTTCATGTTTTCCTCTAGAAATGCTATGCTACACAAATTAATTTCCATTACTTTCTCTACTCCAGATAGGAGTATTATCAAATGTATGATTCAGCATATTTCGATAGGCCCCATTACCTGAGAGCTAAGAATATTAAGCTAGTCTGCTTTAAAACAACTGAAACAACTTCTCCACCTTGTAAGCTTTAACCCTCCCAATAAAAACCCCAGACATTATCAACTAGGCAGTGTGAGAGATTGCTTCAGTCATACAACTGAAGTACACAAATGAAGTCTTTCTGACAGCTCATTTATTTCAAAATTCTTCTTCTCACCAATAGACTACACAGCATCACAAATGCTGCCCCATGTTTAAAACAAGCAAAAGCATTCAGAGGATAAGTACTCTATTTCAAGCAGGAGTACTGAGTCTAAGAAGAATTATCAATAATACTTACATAAAACCAACTGCTTAAAGTGCTCAGGAGGAAACAGAGACAATACTGCTGCTAAAACAATCAAGGCTGAATGATTTAAGTGTTTTGAGCTCTTTCAAAACACGTTATTTTATTGGGAGAGGTAGGGGAGAGAGTGGTGGTGGAGATGAAGGTAAGGCAGTATCAGACCCAGGGCTTACTTTAAAAAACTAAAGTAAATCAAGCTTTGATCTCAAGGCAGTTCATGCTGTCCACAGAAAGCCAAACCATTCCAAGCCAAAAGTCATGCATCTATTTTCCTGAATTCAAGACCTGTTTTTTTTAAAAAGCCAAACCAAAACCAAAAACTCATACCTCTCCAGACGGCTTCTCATTTATAGGCTAATGTATAACATTGATAAATTGAACAGAGATCAACAATTTTGTTATTTAACAACAGCTGTATAAATTTAAACTCATAAATATGTGACAGCATAAAACCTTGAACTTATACCTTGTAGCCACATCTTTCAAAATACGCTTCCTCTTCTTTTTTTGCAAGTTCACTTCGCTTGAAATATTTTTTATTTTCCTATCAAAGAAAAGAAAAACCAGGAAGTTAATGATGTGTCCTTGGCAGAAATGCATGCCCCATCATTACCAAGCATTCTTAGAAACCTTTGAAAACACTTTTCAGTTTTCAAGAATTTGGTACTGTTTTCAGTCCTGGAGATAATCAAACAGAGTCCCCATATGGAGGCCCCTCCGAAAAAGAGGGCCTGTGTTCTGATGTGTGATAAACACTCACTCAACCATTTCACTTGAACTGCAATACATTCTCACAGCAAAGAGAATATACTAACAGTATTTTCAAAATGTTTTTGTTCTTCATTCACTTTCCTAACATCTGAGTTCCATGATAATTTCTTTTTTAAAAAATATTTATTTATTATGTATACAGTGTTCTGCCTGCATGTATCCCTGCGAGCCAGAAGAGGGCACCAGATCTCATTACAGATGGTTGTAAGCCACCAAGTGGTTGCTGGGAATTGAACTCAGAACCTCTGGAACAGTAGTCAGTGCTCTTAACATCTGAGCCATCTCTCCAGCCCCCACGATAATTTCTACAGACAGATTTACTATGACCCACCCAAAGATAACCTTTCATTATTTTCTCCTGACCAGAATAGAAATTAGAACACAGGGAGCCAGTTCAGAAAATCTCATCAATATGAGCGAGCACTCCAAAAGAATGTATAAGGTCTCATCACCTGAAATCAATCTTACTAATTCTGGGTTTCGTTACTTATAACTCATCCTTTGCATCAAATGAAAATTTGACTCAAAATGTTCTTAAATTGACCAGTATTCATAAAAGACTATGAACTTTTAGAAGACAGCACCTTTACAATTTACTCAAATGTCTCAAGCAAGCAGAATGATTGGCTCACGTGTCAAATGTTCATTTAACTTTTAAGAAATTGCCCATCTGTTTTCCAACTGGTTACAATGTTTTAATCTCCCAACAAGACACAGAAAACAATAACCATTAAAAAGTTGACAAACTGAAGACAGGTACATGACTGCAGTCGCTGCACTTGGGAGGGGGAGGGATCAATTCAAGAGCAAGTAGATGATACAGCAAGAATGGAAAGAAAGGAAGAGGGAGGAAGGTGGCGAGGATGAAAACAAAGTGTGCTCAACCAAAATAAAAAATCAGTGATGATGATTTCAACATGGCTGAACCAAGCAATGCTAATCAGGCAGTGACTGTGGGAGAATGGTCTATAGGGTCACATTCTTAATCGGTGGCCTGGCAAGGTTCACCCTGGACACCATGGTGGACTTTTTTTTCCCCAGAAGTTGCCACCAGCAGATACAAGATTCACTAACAGTTCCAAATCCTTGTACCAGTTGCAGCCTGAGATGTTACAGAGGATTTATGGCAAATTTGTGGCCCAGTTGAGAGCCTCCAGCTGGGAGGAAATCTCAGAAATCGAAGAGGAAGGGGACCTGGAGGCTGTGATGAACTGCTTGGATAAGACCATAGGGAAGCACCTTGGAGACCCAGGGGAAGCCCAAGGTACCCTACTTCCTGCAGCTCAGGACACTCAGCAGTGCCTTGTATCGAACATCAGGCACCAGCAGCTGGCTGGTTAGAAGAGTGAAAGGTGCTATTTTATCTCCTCGTGGAGCCTGGGTTACACAGGTGTTTGCGTTTGTCAAAAGTCACTGACCAGGAAACTTGAGACCGGTGTTTGCGTTTGTCAAAAATCACTGAACAGGAAACTTAAAAGATCCATGCAGCCCTTCGCACGTAGAATTTTTGCACGCACGCATACAGCAAGAGGAACAAATACGCACTGAACTCTATGACGTGTGTCAGGGTACTTAGGAGTGAAGCGTCCTGACTCTCAGCAACATGACTTGGAATGTCTGAAGACCGGTAAATTGTTTTCAGGACTTTACCTGCAGCAGGCATCGGGTAGGAGAGGATTTGAAGATTCAAATCCACTCTTGCCAGCTATTGGCAGGCAACCTGCCCCGGGACGAACTCCACGCCCGTCCCAAATCCTCTCAGTATCATCGCCCTCACCCCAACACCCTTCCACTCACAGCCACACAAGCCTCAAGCCCCAAACGCCACCGTCAAAGGACCCTCACCACCAGCAGGTTCCTGTCCTCCACCAGCTGCCGCTTCCGCAGAATCTCGGACTTCAGGATGTCCATCTCGCTGACAGGGTCTAAGCTCCACTCTGCCGTTCCAGCTCCTCGGCGGTAACCTCACCCCGCCAGGCGGGACGAACCCCACACCGCCGGAGTACAAACATCAGAAGACAACAACTGCCGGAGCCGCTTCCGGCGGAAGTCCGGGTGAACGAGAGGACGGAAGGGAGAGGCCCCACCCCCTACGCCCGCCAACGCCGGTGAAGCGGCTGAGTATTGTTGCCCCCTAGCGGCACCCTTCGGTTACGCACTTGTGATTTTGGTAGGGAGAAAAGAACAAAAGCCAGGCATCCATGTCGGTCTGTCTCCTTGTTAATGGTTACCGTGCCCATTTGAACCTACTTGTTTACCCCGGAAGCCTCCTCTCAGTTGTGTAAGGCAAGATCTTTACTAGAAGTTTGCTTCATACTTTCTCACCCTCTTTCCAAGAGGGTGAACATACTACAGAATAAGAAAAACATGAATAATAGCAGTTTCAAAATGGCAGTATTCATTAATTGTCTGTTCAATGGCTGTAAATTTATTCTGCTATTTATTTATGTATTCAGCAATCAATGATATATTGGAGATAATATAATCATTCTTTCTTAAAAACCAATCCAAGAAAATGTTGAAATTTTATTCTGGTTTGTTTCTATTTTGATTGTGATGCAGGGACTCACTATTGCCTGAGCTGGTCTCAAGCTCTTGATATCAAAGGAATCCTCCTGCCCCAACTTCAGAGTGCACCTCCATACTTGGTAGAAATTTTTTTTAAGCCTAGAACCATTTATAATGTATTTATTTTTGGTTCCATGCCATGAAAGCATTTTTATTTTTAGTTATCATAATTCAACAATATTTTATGTTACCTTTTCCTATTCTAAAAGAAAAGAAATGCCATTCGAACTTGACTATTCATAAGAGAGTTTATCAAAATAAAAACTGAAAGGATAGCTCGTTTTCAATTTAGAAGTTTTAGTGTGTGTGTGTGTGTGTGTGTGTGTGTGTGTGTGTGTGTGTGTGTACACGTGTGCATTTGCGCATGCATTTTATGTGATCTAAAAGAGGTCCAGCAATATGACTGAGCAGCTAAAGGCACCTGCTGCCAAGCCTGATGACCCTGATTTCAGTCCCTGGAACCTACATCGTAGAAGGAAAGAGCTGACTCCCAAAGTTGTCCTCTGACCACATTCAATTCACAGCACACATTTGTGTATATACACACAGGTGCACATTTGTGCAAATGCACAATAAATGAACAAATGTGACAATTTTTTAAAAAGTAAAAGATGCCTGACTTCTGCCAGGAACAAGCCAACACAGCAAGGTAATTCACATTCTAATCTAAGATGCCTTGTGTTATGACAATACACATGGGGAACCTTGTCAGATTCCATGGCAGGAGAGAGTGACCGAGCCAGGGAACAAACATGTCAGGTAGACAGAGCTTAGTGAGAAGTTTTATTAGGGAAAGGGGAGGAGAGAGAGAGAAAAGAGATAAAGAGACACAGAGACAGAGAGAGGACAGAAGAGAAGAGGGAGACAGGAATAAGTCCTGTCTGCCACAGGGAACAGCAGGAAAGAGGGCTTAAGTTGGCAGGGATCTATCTTTTAAAGGGGTCCTTTGCACCTGCGTTTAGAATACTAGTCATGGATCCCTGGGCTGAGCAGAGTACTACCTGAGTGCATTCTGCCAGGTGACAGGGGCAGGCCAGCATAATGTCTGAGTCCTTACACCTTGTTGATTTTTAGAGGTTTAAAAACTCAAGGTAATTCACAAAATAAATGTCCTTGGATTAAACATTCTTGTACAAATATTTGTTGCCATTTGTTAAGCCATTTATCAACATCCTTCTAATTTAGGAACTAGAGATTATAACCCTTAAGCCGGAAGTGTTAGCATAGCTGATACTAACAGTGTGAGAGTTCACAGAGAACACAAAGCTTCGCTGGTTGGATGGGACTCTATTGGTATACTAGTATTAAAAGTACTCATAGCAAGAGGTATTAGCTCCTTTTCAATTTCCAACTTTGATTTTTATGTTTATGCAAATGTATATTAAATCGTGATGAGGGTGTCAGATCAAAGAATGAACGGAGTGAATACTTGAAGGAGCAAAGCAATGAGCAATTTAAACTACAATAATCAAGAGGGAAGAAAGAGGCCCAGGAGCACTTAGAAACAGTACAAGGAATATAGCAATCCTGCTAGTTGGAAAATATGTACAACATTCCACCAGAAATGGGATTCTAAAAGTGTTACATTAGCTAAAAATAAAAGTTTCTAAATTGGGGAGTGGTTAATTAGAGAACATATGCACAAATGAATAAGATGGAACTACATTTCAAAAAATATTCAATGATAGCGATGCTCATACTAGGCTTTCTTCTAAAAGTAGAATAGTGAATGTGTAGGTATAGCCCGTAAGACCAGCAAGAAGGCCCAGCAGGCAGATGCGCTTGTACCCAGGCCTTCCAAACTGACTTCAACCCCTGAAGTCTACAGGGTGATAGAAGAGAATCAACCCTTAAGAGTCATGCTTTGACCTCAACACACACACACACACACACACACACACACACAAACCCATGGCATACACTTGCCCCCTCACAAACAAATAAATAAATGTTAAAATGTAAGTAAATATAACAAATAATCCCCAATGTATAATAAAAACATAGAGACAAAAAAGCTATTAGAAGGAAATATACCAAATGACATTGTTACATAGGCAGTAGATCCACTGAAAAGGATAAGCACCTCCTTTATGCCAGAATTTGATACAAATTCCACAATTCGGGAAAAATTCAGTTATCAGTTGTATCCTGTTTTATTACTGAAATTTTTAATAGCTTCCCTCTATCTACTTTTAAAATTAAAAATGATAAATTTTAAGTAATCCCTATACAAGATAGCAAGGGGGTTAGGGAACTAATATTTCAAGGTACTCATGACCATTTGATTGAATCCTCCAGTGACTGACATGATCTCCACTCCTCTAAGTGCTATAGCCCAAAACCAAGTCCCAAAGCACAGTGCCTACCCATGATGAAAGATCAGTGAGCCTAGAAAGCACAGAACAGGCCCTGGAAGCTTAGGTATTGTCAGGCTTTATGATTGGGTGGTGTGTATGGGCCATAGTAGTCACAGAACTTCAGAACAGCCCTCTTGTGAAAAAAAAAATTGAGGCAATATAAATCAAAGTATGGTTGATGAGATTATTCCTTGGGAGGAGTAATGCATCCTAAGAAATTATCTGTCAGTTCTGGAGACTGAAGGGAAATACCAAATGTTATCAGGATGACCTGCAATTGTTTTGTTGTGATTCTAATGGATAAAACATGATTTTTTAAAAAGAAGAGATAAATAATCATACGCAGTGGGTCTCAATCTTTAGCATGCCTCGTAATAACCTGCTGGGTGTTTGGAATCCTAAACTGCTGCTTTCCACACTTTAGCACTTCCACGTGAGCCAGGTGCTGCCAATTCCCAGACCACACATTGACAACTGGTGGTTTATTATTTTGTAATCTCACTATTGGAAAAGGGTGAATCAGAAACATAGTCTGTGTCCTGTCTTGAGGGATAGAAGACAGGAGGAAGCATGTGTCTGTGTGTCTATGGATTTGCAACATTGTCATGGTCACCATGTTAGGATCCTATCTCCTCTCCAGTGAGATTTCTGATAATCTTATGGGTCCAGCCACATTTACATGGATGTTTTGTTAAATGTAACTCTGGGCAGATACAAAATCCAATCCAGGGCAGAGGCCCTTCTTCCTTCTTTAGGAAACAGAAATTAGTATTGCATCAATCTCCCCAGGACTCAGGAAATAAACATGTGAGCTTGAGAATAATAGATAGCCATTTCAGTAGCATACTAGAAACCAGACTGGTCAATACTCATCCACAAGAGATTGTTGAAGAATTTTGTGAATCAGTTGTTAAGCACAGCTCTCATTAAAATTAAATAAATTTATCTACAATTAAGTATTAGAAGGGCAAATACACAGAATCTATTCCCTACTCACGATATTTTTGTTTGTGCTCTTGGGTTTATGACATCTGTATCTTTGAAGTGGAGATCTCTTAACAACTCCTTGCTTGACAATGTCATGTTAGTAGTTTGAAATCAGCCATGGGCTGGACCAGTTCTATGTTCTCCAGAAGAACAGAACCACCAGGATATATATATATATATACTATAATATGTGTGTGTGGATGTGTTGTGTGTGTGTGTGTGTGTGTGTGTGTGTGTGTGTAGAGATAGTATCGATTTTCTTCTAATTATAAGAAGGCTGTAACCTAATAAACCCACTGTATTAGTTGCTGTTCTTGTTCCTGAAACCAGTGGCCTGACAAGAAGCAATTTCTGAAAGGAAGATTTTATTTTGGCTTAGAGTTTGAGGGGATACAGCTCACCGTGTGCAGAAAGCATGGCAGCAAAAGCATGAAACAGCTGGTCACATCGCATCTGCAGTTAGAAAGTAGAGATAAGCACCAATGCTCAGCTCATTTTCTCCTTGCCTTCAGTCCCCCACTGCTGCATGGGATGGCACCGCCCACAGCCAGACTACACTTTACCTCTTCACTTAACCCTTTGTAGAGATAATCTGATGGATTCACCCAGAGATGTGTTTCCGTGGTGATTGTAAATCCAGTAAAGTTGACGATGAAGACTAAGCAACACCATCATCAAGAATATCATAATTTGAAAATATGTTTCTAACACCTACCTCACAAACACCTGCTTAGCAACACACACACACAATAAGTACACTATAAAAAACGGATTACCACTTGGAATCTCAAGATAGTGTCTTACCAGGTATCATTAACCTGGGGAGAAGATCAAAATCCCAAATATGATTTCTACTGCATGTGTATTGCTTTTTTGTAGTTGTTCAAAAATGATTAAGTCCAACCATTGATACTATAAGAGGAGATTCATACAGGAATTGGTTTACATGCTTAGGGCAACCTGAAAGTTTCCCCTCCATCTGCAAGCTGGAGAACTAGGAAAGCTAACACTGTAATTTGGTCTGAAGCTTTGAGAATTTGGGCAGGCAATAGAACGGTATGCTAGTTAAACCCTGAAGGCCAAGGACTGAAGAGCCAGGAACTCTAGTAACCAAGAACATGAGTTGCTCGTGAAAAGTCCACAGACATATCTACAAATAATGTTTAATAGGCTATTTGGGCATCTCATAGGTCAGGCAAGTTGACACAGAACACTAACCACAGTGGGCATACGTATGCCACAGAAATTGGGAAATATTACAAGTTAATGCTTAATCTAGCATTTTGTTTCTCGTGTAAACTTTTAAAAATTGTGAATATGTCTCAAAACATAAGGTGGAGAGTGATGGAGAGAAATACCAGACATTGACTTCTAGTCTCCACATACAGGGTACCCCTTCATACTCACATATGCAAAAATATGGATATAGTATTAATAACAGAGGTTAGGATTTCTCAGCCTTGGTAACTCTTCATCATGGGAGGGAAGTCTCTGGTCCTCACTCAGAGAATCGATCAGTAGCATCCCATTCTCTAGTTGTGATAAACAGACGTGTCCTGGCCACTGCTAAGCATTGCCTGAGGAGCTAATCTCATCTCTCTGCAGTGGAGGACCATCGATACAAAATGAGTTAAAAGCCCTGGTGTCTGTAGTCATCACTTATAAACAAGACAAAAACAAAAAAATCTTCTTCAGAGTATGTTCAGACCACTGTTGGATGCCTTAGTCTCCTACATCATTGACAAGTGTGGTTCTGACATACATCTTCATTATTGCACTTTTGTCTTATTAATTAAATCTAAACAAAAATATCAGCCAGCATTCATGTGAGAGCTGATCTTATTCACCAGTTACAACCATATGTTAGCTCGGGACACAAGAGTTCTGTGAAAATCAAATGGAAACCTTCTGTGAGAATCAAACAGATGTATGGAATTTACAGTAAAGAGTACCACGTGTTTTGTTGTTATTTATAAATTGTGTCCTCCATACATTTTGCATCAGTAAAACAATGTGTGCATTGGTGTGCACACTTTTGCACAGAGAACAAATATTAAAGATTTGCCAGCACAGCACTAGGCATTATCCTCCTTTCCTAATGGTGTGGTTACTGGAGGCAGTTTTGCTAAAACAAAGTTAGAATGTCAAAAAAAAAAAAAAAGAGTAAGATAGGTTTACAAGAAGAAATTTGAATGGCAAGCAATGAAGAACAAACCCTGGGGTCCCTGGGTTGTTGATTTTCTACTCTGATCTTCCTAGTCTATGGATTGCATTGGTTTTCCAAAGCTACAACTAACTCTTTATGCTGTAGTGTTTCTGAAAATAGGAAGCGTCCTACAACCAATGTGTTTGTCATGAGTATTGTGGTATTTTGCCTTGATTCTCTCTTCAGATCAAAGTGCAAAGTGTCCACCTACTGGGAATAAGGCTTGCTGAAGGCACGTGCTGAATCCTTCACAAGTGTTGCCCTGGCCCTCAGGCACCCACCTGGTCACACAACACATCCCAATCAATAACTAATGTGGAAATGTAAAGGCCTCACCTCACTGCTTCAGCTTGAGAAAATCTAGCTTGACTTTCTAGCTCTGTGTAGTTTTCTCAAAGGATCACAACCTCACTCCTCTGCCAAACCCTGCCTTCCTCATTTCCTCCATGAGGTACTCCAAGGGCACTGCCTAAGAAATGACAGCCATTTAAAGCAAAGTGAAAAAACACATTGACAAGAGACACAGGAAATTAAAAAACTGGCCTTGCAGTTTTTAGATCAGTCATGTCTGTAAAGATTGTTAGTCAGACCTATCCTAGAGCCAAGGCTGGTAACAAGATTGAATTTAAGAATGTTTAAGAATGCTGGATGATGAGAAGCAGATCTTGGGCAGGACAGGGCTGGGAGAGTCTACAGATACCAGTCTTCCTTGCTAAGCACACACTGAGACACCTGCTGATGGGCCCAGTGCTGTGTTTTTCTTGAATATTCAAAATGATCAGATGAGGGGCAGTCCATAGACCACTGCCCACCCTTTCGTTCCTAGACAGTTCTTGTCTACTATTGTCTCCGATTCTCTTCATCCAAAGCTTTTCAATGCTGTCTTAGCAGCTTGTCTGCCATCAATTAAACAGGAAGTTGCATAGAGAAAACTTCAAGGGTAGGAAGAAGAAAAGGCAATAACCAGGGTTTCTAGAGAAGTGAAGGGAATCTCCTGTAGCCTATTGATCACAAACTTGAAAATCCCAGAGTGGCCAATTTCATGCAAAAAATTTAAGTTATGAAACTGAGGAAACAATTACAACAGCAAAAAAAAAAAAGAGTGGTGGTTGGGACCCCATTTAAAAAGTAACCTTGTCCATATTTTTCACTATTGAGACTGACATGGTCTTCAATAGGTAAGTTTAACATTATATAAGCCCTTTGTTCTTGGACTTTCTAGTGTCATACACTCTTGTCTTAAAAAAATATTGATGAAGGCTTTGTTTATATGAGTAGCATTATCGATATTACCATACTAGAAATCAAAAGATAAATTTAAAAATTACTTCATTTGGAAATATAACAAGCATACTACATATTAGTGTATAAGTATATAAAGTGTACATATAAAGTATAAGCATTTTTTTTTAGAAATAGTTACACTTTCAAAAGTTCAGTGAGCAGAGTGGCTCTGTTTCATATTGTTTAACACCTGTTTAATGTCTAGTAGAAAAAACAGAATTTCATTTATACTTCTACATTCAACTGAGTGTAATATCTTATTTTGGCTAACTATCTCAAGAAAATCCAACCTCACAGAGAGAAGTAGTTTGGAAAAGGAAGAGTATCTCAAGTAGGTCCTTGTGGATACTCTCTCTGATAACACTCCCCCAATTAAACAGCAATAGTTTTTCAAACTTTAATTGCAGGACTGCAGAGATAGCTCAGTCTATAAAGTGCTTGGCATGCAAGCAAGAAGATCTGAATTCAAATCCCAGAGTACTCCCTCCCTGACACACACTCTTTTTAAAGCTGGGTATGGTAGTTCACACTGTAATCCCAATCTGCTGGGAAAGCAGATAGGTGGATCCCTGGGGCTCACTGGCCAGCCAGCCTAGTTTCCTTGGTAGTTTACAGGTAAGTAAACTTAAAAAGAAATGTGGATGACACCTAAAGAAGGATACTCAAAGTTGCCGGCTGGTCTCCACATGCACACAACACACACACCACACACACACACACACACAACACACACACACACACCACAGAGAGAGAGAGAGGAGGGGGGGGGCAATGCCAACACTGTACGCACACACATACACACATCTACACAGGTAATTATAGTATTGAATCTGAAACTATACTGATGAACTAACTATTCATTCTGCTACATTAAAACCCCATTGGTTTACCTTAGCTTTGAATGGAATTTTTTCTCATTCATGATTTTGTGACATTGGTCATTTGGAAAATATTGTCACTTTTATTATATAATATTTTAACACCACATTGATTAATATCACCATTTCTCATCAGAAAACTGCCCCCCCATATAGTGTCATGTGGCTCAGGTTGGCGGTGAACTCATTATGTACTTAAGTATGAACTGGAACTTCTGTGCATCCAGCCTCCACCTCCCAAGTGCTGGGGTTACAGGTGTGCAGACCATGCCCAGCTTCACACATTGCTGGGGATGGAACCCAGGGCTTTGTGCACACTAGACAAACATTCTGCCAACTGAGTCACACCCCCAGACCCAGAGACTTTTTAAAGAATAGGAAGACAACAAGCACGTAGAGGCAGATAAAAATTTCCAAAATGCTCATTTCACACATGGCTCACATTTTACGACCTGTCACAAATATTGGCAAATGCTTATGTGACAGGGCCTTTTTGTTCTTTTGCAAGAAAACATTTGCCAAATATCCAAGTTTGAGAGCTATAGTTCTCTTAACGGTTCTTCTTTCCATGAGAAAAGAGGCTGTTTGGCATGCAACTGAATCTCGTGATGCTTTCCCTCAGGACATTCATCATGCTCTGTTTGATCATTCAGAATGTCGAAAAAGATGCCTACTCAAGTGTCAAGATTTAATAAGATGAATAAATCTTACTGCTTTACTAAAGCTTTTTAAGTGCAACTAGATTTTTATCTTCCTTTGTGCGCATGGCAGTGAAGAGAGACTGGGAGACTTGTGTGCAGTGGTTGCTCTGGTGCCTCCTGTGTGACTATCAGCAGAGTGAAGAGGGCAAACGATGTCCATTATTGTAAAACTAGCCTTGACTTCAGCCACCCTCTACATTGGTCACACTTTGAAAATCGCCAACCTGAGAAATCTTCCAGACTATAAAAAGTTTTTTTGGAAATCTCTCTGCTATACTTTATGGAACAATTATAAACTTAATACTGAAAGATATGTGATCAAGAAAAATAATACACATGATTGCATTTATGGGTGTAGATTAGAAAGCACTTTGTAAAATATTAGCAAAGAAAATTTAGCAGCATAAAAAAACCCACACCAAATAGGATTATGGGATATCTACCTAAAAATGAATTGTATCAAGAAATGAAAAGAGAAATGACAAGTCATTACCTATTTTTAAAACCCTGAGAAGATATCTAATACATTTAGTGGTCATTGTTAATAAAATCTCAGAGCAAAATAAATAGAAGGGTAAAGTAAAATAAATAGAGTAACATAAATAAATCATGTAAGCACGATAAAGATTTAACAACAGTACAATTGTAGGTGGTGAAATATTCAGATGGTAAGATACACATAATCATTGTCATAATGCAACTTTTTTGATGTTGTATGAAAGAAGTAAATCAAATTATGGGTATTGTGTTGTCAACTTCTACACGTAAGGCTCAAGGAAAACTGTGGAAATGGGGCAGAGAGATTGTAAGAACCTGCGGACCAGGACATCTGCTACAAGATGTATATGACAGAGAGCTGGGTACAAGCAATATTAACAATACGGCCACTTAAACTAGACCTGCACAATGATACAGTTGCTATCCCAAAATGGATAGGAATAGGCGATTAATTGTTGCTAAGAGTGAGAGTTGGTCTTCTCTTGGGATGAACCCTGAAAAGTTATCCAATTACAAGTAGCCAGTACTAACCCTAAACACATATACATATAAGCAACACTAATGGACTAAATGGACTCAGCAGGATATACTATATATAATATATATAAAATATCTCTAGGTGGGCATGTAACAGTAATAATTAAAAGAGAGAGGTGATGAAGCTGAAGTGGAGAGAAGTATGGGAGCAGTTGGAGAAAGAAATATGGAGGGAAGATTATGTAAATACAGTATTCATGTATGAAATTCTCAAAAAGTAATATGTGTAAAAAATAGTGTTGGCAGGTCAAACGGATTCTGGATAAGTACTCCTGTCAACCAACAGTCTAAGTTTTCCTGCCTACTGCCTATTCCTGAGGGTGGGATCTCTCCCCCTTTCTCTGGTCTTCGGACTCTCCTCACCCAACTGCCAGAACTTTGGGCCTGGAAGTTTCAAATGTATAGCCAAGATAAAAAAATTTCCCCTCAACTCCTTAACTTTATTTCCTGTCCCTAGTCTTTCTGTCCCAACAGATGTCAAATCAACTGCAGACTGCTCCAGCATCAGCTCTAGATGCTCCCTCAAAATCTGCCTCCCTGAGGGTTCAAATAGGCTACCTGATGTAGTCAAGGTGGTCGAGCCTCACAACTGTTCCAAAAATGCAGTCTGCACTTTCCTAGCCTCAAAAGGTCCTGCAGAGCCTGGGCAGCAAGTGAAACAGCCTACTCATCTCCGACATAGCCAGCATTCTAGCTTCTTTGACGGCTCCCGATCCCCAACAGTGACAACCCAATGTTAACAGGAAGTAGTCATAGAGAAGATTACATATGAACCCATGCCATTGATTATCAACAAAAGGCTAGGATATGAGGTCTCAAACCTGGGACAAATGGCTCAGGTGCCTATTTAATACATCAAAGCGGATGCTGGCCACCAGGCTCTCCCTGCATCCCTCAGTCCCTACCTGTTACAGGGCCCTCCTGACTGGAATACTCCGCCCCCTACTCTGAACTCTCCAACCCAGGGGGCCTAGGCTGCCCTTCCCTATATAATGCCGCCATTTTGGTTACCCACTCTCTTTGTAGTTTGGGCCTCCTGGCTGGGGCACCTGGTTCCTCTTTCTCCTCTCTCTTCCCCTCCCCCCTCCTCACAGGGCTTAGGGACATGTCCACTCTGGACTCTTCCCCGATGTCCCTGTCTCTAACTATCCTCTCCCTTTTATCTACAATAAGCTGTCTCTTCCACCACACCTAGGCGCAGTATTGGAAAAGAAGAGATTAAAGTATCATGACATCTGTTTCTGAGTCTTACTCTCTGACCTCCATCAGCCTCTTCTGAGTCTTTACCCACATTTCCCGGATGCTTTCGTTTAAGTTATTTCTAGGATTCCTGTACCCTTGAATGAAACATTTTCCTACCTCCGTCTTCATTCCATTATTTCATATGTAGAAAAATTTGTTTCCAACTTGCCATGAGTATGGCTGTTTTACCACAATTCTTTGTTACTTCTTCTATGTAGAAAGTCAATGAATGTAGAGCTTTCTAGGGGAAAAAAATGTAAAGAATGTAATAACACAGTTCTTCACTCCCTGTAGGCAGATTTTTTTGGTCAGGACTGTCAGTTCCTCAATAATGACACAAAGACTTCTTATTAACTATGAAAACTTGGCCTAGTTCCTAACCAGTTCTCATAACTTAAACTATCCCATTTCTATTCATCTATGTGCTTCCATATGCACGGCTTGTAGCTGTTACCTCTCCTCCTGTTTGTCTTGCCTGTTCTCTGTCTCTCGGCATCCCTGCCTTCTCCCCAGTGCTCTCTCTGCCCTGAAAATCCCACCTAGCTATTGACCGTCTAGTTTTTTTATTAAACTTACCTGAGTGACGCATCTTCCCAGTATATAGTTGGAAATTTCTCTCCTGCCCACCAATTCCCAATTAACCATTCAGAGGCTTATTATTTTTAAATGCTCGCCAATAATTCAGGCTTGTTACTAGCTAACTCTTACATTGAAATTAACCCATATTTCTATTTATGCTTTGCTACATGGATTATTATCTCATTTTCTACATATCCTGCTTGCTCAGCAGCTGGCTGGCATTTCTCTCCACTCCCCACCCCCTTCATCCCAGCATTCTTTCTATGTCTGGCTATTCCACCTATATTTCCTGTCTGGCTACCGGTCTGTCAGGTTTTATTAACCAATGAGAATAATACATATTAACAGTGTACAGAAGAATTATTCCACAGCATTCCCCCTTTGTCTAATTAAAAGGGAAGGGAAGGTATTATTGTGTTAAAAATGTATTGACTATATAGATATATTATATAATATATATATTATATATATACATATATATATATATATATCAGAACAGTTATTAAGCAAGAATTACAGCTATAATATCCAGTCTATTTGTGCTTAACAAAATTAGAGAAAATATTTTACTATTTATCTAATCTTTGTGATTCCAAAGTTTTATACCAAATTTATCTTCTGTCATAACTAAGGAAAACTATAACTATGTAGTCTTCAACTCCATCAAAGACCTGAGAAAGATATGATATTACCTGCGTAAACAGGATGTAAGAGCAAACAACTTTCAAAACTAAGAAATGACAGAAACAGCTGGTTGTCTGGGCAGTCACCCAAGGCTCCTCTGTAACATTGGGCATCCATCTTCAGCCTACAGGCTAGAATATCTGACAGACTTTACTGTGAAGTAGGGATTTTTGAAGGACTGTCCTATCTTGTCTTGGCAAAGTCTGGCAGTCACTTTCTTTTGCATCCTGCTTGTCCAATTTGGACAACATACTGTCAGCCTTTGAGGCAAGGGCAATTTCTTGCCCAAATGGCTAGCTTTTGCCATAAAGAAAGTAAACTCCATAAAGAGGTTCTTTGATGCCCATCATCCTTTTATGAAGTTGTAGGGAGCTGCAGAAAACCGCACCCAAAAGATGGCGCCGGTTTCCGCCTTCCGCCAGCCCGACGGCGAGCGCTCTCTGTGGTAAACAACTCCAAATAAGGCAAAGGTCATGTATCCTCTTAATTCTGCTTGGAGACAACCTATCCTGGCGCGCCACGTAGGGTTAGGTGATTGGTAGATGTAGACTATATCAGGCCCCGTCTCCCTCGGGGCCCGCCGCCATTATACACTGTAAAAGCAAAGAGGTTCCCGATTAAACTGTGTTTGAAGAAGATTCCTCGGTGTGGCGTCTTTCTTGCTGGTCAAGGGTGGACGCCGCAAGTGGTGGCCCGTACGTACGGGGAATCAGAACTTCTCACAGTCGGGGGTAAGTTCCCAAGGTAAGTGGAACTGTAAAGTCCGCGGTGAATGCGGAGATAGGTCTCCGGTAAAGGAGCACCAAGGTCCTCGGGAAAGAGGAGATAGGTCTCCAGTAAAGGAGCACCAAGGTCCTCGGGAAAGAGGCGATAAAGTCTCCGGTAAAGGAGCACCAAGGTCCTCGGGAAAGAGGCGATAAAGTCTCCGGTAAAGGAGCAACAAAGCCCTCGGGAAAGAGGCGGTAAAGTCTCCGGAAAGGAGCAACACTGTTCGCGACAAAAGCGAACCGAAAGTAAAAAACCTCGCTTCTGCTTTAATTTGCAGAGTGAGAGTAAGTTGATGGACCCCGCTATTATAGTGGTGAATTGGCTGCTTTTTAACATCGCAGCCTCGGGCAATCTCACTGTGGCTAGTTGGGATAAGCTTGGAAAAGATCTAGATTTTGCCTGGGCACAGGGAATGCTGAAGCCAGGGACGAGGCCTATTTGGAAAATGGTTCGCAGCTGTCTAGAGGATCAAAGATGCCGCAAGGCTGTAGAAGAGGGGCAGGAGACATTAGAACAGCTGAAGGAAATAAACAGATGTAAGTCATGGGGCCTGTGCAGCGTGGTTTACCATTGCTGTCAGCCCTACCCAATCATGAAGAACCTGATTTGTGATGTGTGCAGGATAGTGTTAGGTTTGCTTTTACTTTACCTTCTATTCTCCATACCATTATATGAGTGGGTGGTTTTACCCCAGGGTATGGCCAATAGCCCCACTATGTGTCAGCTTTTTGTGTGTCATGCTATTGCTCCTATTAGAGAGAAATACCCTGCTGTGAGATGTGTCCACTATATGGATGACATTCTCTTAACTAGTAAGGAGTTGAAATTGCTGCACTTAGCATATGGAGATTGCATTGGATATCCAATCTACCCTTAATGCTCAATTGAAAGGTCACTATGGTTTTGAATCAACGCATTGATCTAGTACAGGAACAATTGGATATTTTATGGCAATTGGCACAGTTGGGATGTGAATGGAGAATGCCTGGTTTGTGTGTAACAGCTGTTTCCTATCAGAATTATTCCTTAGCAGCAAACATGTCTAAACAACCTTCATAGTATCTTCTAGGCAACTGGTCTGGGGATTTTGAAAAGCTGATGCAGGAGCTGAGACTCTCCATAGTGCATGTGAATTCCACCAGGGTCGACATCTTGGTTGCGGAAGGACTGTCTGCGTGGATCACTCAAGCCATGAATCATCTGAAAGAGTGGGCAGGAATGGGTGCCCTGGGAGGAATGCTTATCCTAGTTAGTTTCATAGCATTATGGTGTATCTGCAGGATGAGGGTCACACAGCAGAGAAGTAATACCATGATTGCACAAGCCTTTAGTTTAGTTAAGGAATGGGCTGGAGTAGGGGTTATGTTTTCCATGATGCTGTTAGCCATTTTTGTTTGCTTGTGGTGCCTATGCAGGATCAGGAAGTCACAAAAATCCCAAGCTGCTATGTTGGTACAGGCCTTTGCTGCTGTGGAAGCAGGACAGTCCCCTCAAGCATGGTTATCCATGCTGACAGACAAATAGATGTCTGTCTCGCCCTTGCTGAGTGAGTGATGCGTATCTGAATCAGTCATGCTCAATGACGGGCACCTACCCTCATGCTGAGCGAATAAGCATACATGTGTTCCCTTCAACCTAAGACATGAGCCTGTGAGGGCGACACAGTGACTCTTTGACGGGTAAGATAGGGACACTGGGGTTGAACCTAAGACAGAGATGACTGAAATCTGACAACAGATAGATACTGCTACTCCTATAATATTAAAACAAAAAGGGGGAACTGTAGGGAGCTGCAGAAAACCGCACCCAAAAGATGGCGCCGGTTTCCGCCTTCCGCCAGCCCGACGGCGAGCGCTCTCTGTGGTAAACAACTCCAAATAAGGCAAAGGTCATGTATCCTCTTAATTCTGCTTGGAGACAACCTATCCTGGCGCGCCACGTAGGGTTAGGTGATTGGTAGATGTAGACTATATCAGGCCCCGTCTCCCTCGGCCCGGGGCCGCCGCCGCCGCCGCCATTATACACTGTACAAAGCAAAGAGGTTCCCGATTAAACTGTGTTTGAAGAAGATTCCTCGGTGTGGCGTCTTTCTTGCTGGTCAAGGGTGGACGCCGCATGAAGTAGATTAGTGCTGCCAGGAAGAGATGTGTCTCACTGTCATGAAAAGCCCTATGTTATTACATTAAAATGCCATATTCTGTAGGTCTCTGAAGTGTTTGAAGACCATCTATTTAAAATATGCCTCTGATTGACCTTGAAAATATAGCTAACATGACTATAAATTCGATTATTATAGATCACTAACTACTAACCTGTATTTCTTTATTATCCTAAATAGTTTTTAAGGACTAGAACTTTGTATTTTTAAATGAGCTGCATCGGTACAATATCTTAAACAAGAGATAAAAACATAATACAGTATAACAAAAAACATTAAAGTTGTATCAGTATACAAAAATCCACACCAATGAAAAATATTTGATACTAATATTTGTTTTTTTTGAAAGTAGATACAATATTCTACCCTTATATCCTATCATTTCTATATCTCCCTTTTCCTTTTCAGAATGAGATCCCTGAATCTAATTTCCTTTGCTTAGTATCCTCCCTGACTCTGGCCAATAATAACTTGTGACCAACACCCCAAGCTATGATAGACATCCATCCAAGACCACCCACCCCACCTCTTGGGAATATGGGTGTTGTGTTCTTAAAAGTACTTCCTGCTGTCTGGGGGGTAACAGCATCTTTAAGGGATCCTGAGAAAATTGGGATAATGGTCAAGTCCTAGGAGAAGTAGCAATATCATTTGTTGTCCAGGCTCCTTGTAAGAGAAAAGAACAGGACATATATGAAGTTCTGGCAGTAGTATCCTGTGAGGCTGGACCATCAGCCTCAGCCAGGCAAGACTCAGCCAGCAGTCTTGAAGAACTCTGAGGAAACTACAGCAAAGGCACTCTGAGAAGCTGGGTCACCTGGGTTATACATTTTCATAGGTGTTTGGTACCTTGTTCTGTCTTGTAGTTTTTCAAGATTTATTTCTTTATGTCTGTATCCAGGATTTTCATGGATCTTCCCCAATCAAAACTGATCTTTGAATGAATCCACAGCCTTTCATTTTCTGTGGAAACAAAAGCATAACCTCTTCTCCAATATAACATATTTTTTTTACTTCCATTTTGAAGTTAAGACATTTTTTAAATAGATAGGTGTTTAATTTAGTAGTTTTTATAATCCAGTGTCTTCCAGGAGCTCTTGCTTACTTTACTCATCAGCAATCAAAAAAATTAAAGCCAATACAACACTATACAGTATCCAAACTCCCTGTGTATTTCTGAACTCTATGTGACTCCATTTCTTCTTTTTTAAATTACTTTTAAACTATTTTTATGACTGCCTATACCTTCTTTTTGGTCTTTCAAGACAGGGTTTCTCTGTGTAACAGCCCTGGTTATCCTGGAACTCGCTCTGTAGATCAGGTTGGCCTCAAACTCACTGAGATTTGCCTGTCTCTGCCTCCAAGTACTGGGATTAAAGGTACTTTAATCTCCCGGGCTTCCTTTTTCTTTCCTTTCTTAAGCCTACACACATTGTTAGGCATACTGTAACCTGCTTAGATTTTTTCCATCTGAACCTGCTTTATTGTGTATCTGTAGCCTTTGCATGATCAAAATCTTAAACTGTAATACAGTTTAGCTCATGGCATACTGGTGGCTCAAGCCCACAGGCAATAACAGGGAGATGCATCTCTGTACTGCAGCCACATGAGAGACTGTATACTAGGAAGCCATGTTTGGCTCCATTTTTGTGTGTTCAGAATCTTTTTTTTTAAGCTTTCTCTGGTCTCATGTGGAAATACATGCTTGACACCACTTATAGGTGGATTTTTCGTCAGGACCATTGGCTCCCCAGTAATGACACAGGTTCTTATTAATTATGAAAGCTTAGCCCATACCTTAGGCTAGTTCCTCACTAGTTCTCATAACTTAAATTAACCCATTTCTATTCATCTATGTGCTGCCATGTGGCTTCTGGCTGTTACCTCTCCTCCCACATGTCTTGCTTGTTCTTTGTCTCTTGGCCTCCCTGCCTTCTTCCTCCCAATGCTCTCTGCCCTGAAAATCCTGCCTATCTATTGGACATTTGGCTATTTATTAAACCAATCTGAGTGATGCATCTTTACAGTGTACAAAAAAGGAGTATTTCACAGCATTTCCCCAAAGGGATGGAAACCCACCAGATACTCACTGCTCTAGAATGTAAAGGATGCATTCTCTGTGTAATGAGAACTAAACATAAATGCCATGTATGTTTAATGTCAGTAAACAGAAGCATGACAGGGAATGACTCCAAGAGTGTCCAATTATCATATTTCAATTAAAATTCTTTAAAATATTAAAAAGAATCTTCAAAACCATGATAAGTAGAAGAATGAAAGAAAAACAAATGTAACACAGGTGTTAAAATATCATATATGAGGTGAAAATGACCCTGGTTATGCTATTAACAATACATAAAATATAACAGAAGAAAAATACTACTGAATTTGAAGACAGAGTGGTATAAATGATCCTAAACAAGGAATTGTTGTTTTTATCTAATTTACCAATAAAGACTCAGGAGTCAGATTTTGGGGTGAAAAACCTTCTAGATCAGGAACCTGAGAAGCAACCAGGTGTCCTTCCTTTTTGACCAGAGACCCAGCAAGAGAGCACCTCTTCATTCAGCCCAGACCAAAACGGCCCATGAATCTCTAAGTTCCTCCCTACTTCTTCCTCTGAGTATCTCCTTCTGTCTTCCCAGTTCCTCTGTACTCTCTATGGCTAATTCTTGCCTACTAGCTGTTGGCTCTGCCCCCTGATCCAAGGTTAATTTTATTAACACAGTCTTGGAATTTCACAGTGCAATCAAATATCCCAAAACAAGAAACAGAGAAAAAAAGACCTCAAATATTAAATATGAGAGCTTCATTGACCAGTTAGACAGGATCAAGTGTCTAACTTACCTATAACAGGAGCCCCTTTAGGCACATAGGTATTAATGGAAGATATGTAATCTGTGAGGTTAAGATATCTTTTATTAGATAAATGCCAGCCAAACGCAAGCCAGAGTGTGCCAGAGGCAGCAAGGCCAGGGAGGCCAGAGAGAGGGGCCCCCCATGTGCCTTGTCTGTCGCTTTAAACCCTATCCTGTGTCACCCTGACATCACCTAGCAGGCGTGGCTTACAGTGTCCCCTACACATAGGTAGTGGAATATTTTAAGAAATATGGCCATTTTCCCCAAATGTGATAAAAATTAGAAGAAACATGGGTACAAGAAGCCTATGAACCCCAGTAGAAAACTCCATTAAGGCACATCATAATTAACTTTCTGAGAAGCAGTGATAAAGAGAGCATTAAATAATGTCTTCTAAATGTCATCATATAAACAGGAACAAAGAATGGCTGTGGACTTCCTCTCAGTATGCAAGACACAAGACAAAGGAATGACATTGTTAAAGTGCTAAAGAAAAAAACCTTGTCATCCTGGAATTCTATTCTCACAAAGTATCTATCAAAAGGAAGGTGAACCAAAGAGTTCTTTTTTTCAGACAAAAGTTGAAGGAATTCATTACCATGAAACCTGCACTCTAAGAAATGTTAAGGACTGTGCTTTGAACAGAAGAGAAATCATGAAAAGGTAAGAGCACAAAAAAATGCTAAAGATACAAATAAACAGAAATAAAACCTTACTTTTTTATTTCTTTAACAGTTATTGTGCTCCACACATCAATGATTGTGTTGAATGAACATTTCCTACAAACCCTGCATACAGAAGCAAGGAGGACCTTAAGTTCAGCCTGGTATAAATAAATAAATAAATAAATAAATAAATAAATAAATAAAGCCTGCTCAAAAATGCAAATTGCCTAAACAGAGCAGCAAACTGAATTTTAAAAGGAGAGCTATCCAACACAGTCTACAAGAACTCCATCTAGAATACAAAGAAACATATCACAAATTAAAGGTAAAAGGATAGGTAAATAAGGTCAAAGTTGAGGGCAAAATATTCCTCATGAAGCCATGAATGCAAATCTAGAATGGCTATATTAATATCAGACAAAGTGGCAAATGCCTCTGTCCCCTGTCACAGTGTGCTGTCAGTCACAGTCAACTTACCATTTTCTCTAACAGCACTATTGATCAGCCCCTGAGCTGCTTCTCTTCCAGGCTGTTTGCAGACAAACATCCAAACACAATGGAAAATTTTTATACTGTGAGTACCAGAGAGAGAGGATTTGATTACAAGGATTTCTGCTTTCATAGAATTATTCCAGGATTCATGTGTCAGGGTGGTGACTTCACATGCCATAACAGCACTACTAGCAAGTCCATCTATGGGAGAAATCTAATGAGAACTTCATCTTGAAGCATCCACAGGTCTTGGCATCTTGTCCATGGCAAATACAGGACCAAACAGAAATTGTCCCCAGTTTTTCATCTCATTGCCAAGACTGTGTTCTTTGGAAGGGTAAAAGATGACATGAGTATCCTGGAAACCAGCAAGCACAAGGCCAGCAAGACAAGTACCATTGATGGAGGACAACTTGATCCTTATGAATTGTATACATTTTCACCACCAGAATGTCCCTTCCATATCTCAGGAACATAAGGAATTTTTAAGGGACAGTAAAAATATTACTAAATCTGAATAATTAAAATCACTCCATGTCTGTTCTCTAACAACAACGACATTAATATACAAGTCACAGAAAAAAATATCTGTAGAAATACCCAAATATTTGGAAATTTAAGCAATAGTTCTCTAAAAATCCCAGAGATTTATAGAAATCAAAAAAAGAAATACGCTTACAGTCCCAGCCCTTGGAGGTGAGGTTGAGCAGGAGGATCTCACATTCAGGATACATCTGAGTTGCACAGCCAGATTCTGAATTCAAAAGTAGCAAAATGGGAATGAGGGAGGGAGGGAAGGAGAGAGGAAAAAGGGAGGGAGAGGAGGGGGAATCATTTCAAACTGGATAAATCTGGAAATAATGCATAAACTCTGCAGGATGAAAAGAGAAATTTCCAGGCCCTGAAAAGCTACCAAACATTCACTGGACCATTGATACTGATTTTGCACAATTACTTCTAGGAAAGCTGAAGAGAGGACACTTCCCAACTCATTTTTCCCAACAAACCAAACAAAGGCAGTATAGAAAAGAAAACTGCAGATCAGCATCTCATGAACTTACACATAAATTCTGTCAACTGCACACTGGGTAGGGGGTGTGCAGGGTCTGCTTTGGCTTGTCCGCAGAGATGAGTTACGACTGAGACCTCAGATCCAAGCACTGGGTCAGAGCCTGGATGTCCTGTTTGAAATGAAAAGGCAGGAGCCTCCTGTTCACCTTTAGTTGAGTCTGAGGAAGCAGGGTTATAAACAGGTAAAGCTATAAGAGTGTTAGGGTAAAAAGCACGTCCTATGACCAGCAGGTGGCACCAAAACCAGAGCTGACATGGATGCGGCCTTGCCCTTGGCTGGTACAGGAAGTATGGCTGACTAACTAGGGCTTGAAATTAAGTGATTTGCCACAGTGCCATTATAAAATACAGAACTGGCTTCAGTGACACCAGCAGGCAGGACTTTGCACTGAAATGACTTTATTTTTCTGTATTTCAGTTCCTTCATCTATACAATGGGAAACCATAGTACCTGTGAGATAGAGTTAGTTTACTGATTTAAGAGATGCTGCAAGCCAGGCATAGTGGCATATGCCTTTAATCCCACACTACTCGGGAGGCATAGGCAAGCAGATGTCTGTGAGTTCAAGGACAGACTGGTCTACAGAGAGAGTTCTAGGACAGCCAGAGCTACATAGTGAGACCCCATCTTGAAAAACAAAAACCAAAACAACAACAAAAATAATCCTGCATATAAAAGGACAAAACAGGGTTGGGCATACAGTAACCACTCTACAATTTTGCATATCAGGACAACTATTTTCCTAACCAACTATCCATTCTTGTATTCTTTTAACAAGCATTTATTTAGTAGTTCTGCTAGCAGCTGCAGTTGACTGCATTTTGTTACTGTTGTCCCCATCTCTTTAATTCCCTTATAAATGGCCAGTGTCAACCCCTCAATCACTCTTAACTTATCCTCTTCCTTGTTTTATTTTTGCTCCATAAGCATTCCAGTTAAGCAATGATTCTAAGTAGGGCCAAAGACTACCATTTACATCGAAGAAATAACAGTGACTTATCATATAATATACCAAATTTTGGCCTGCCAACAGTGATCTAGAAAAATACAAGAGACAGAATAAAAGAAAAATACAAGGTGACTTTGTCACTTATGAAGGTACAAGTCTCAAAATCGGCAAAAGAAATATTTAAGATGGCAATTCTGAAAGAAACGTATGGGACAACAATATGACAAAATGCATAATTGCACTCTAAGCTCTAAGTCATGGTGTGTTATCAAAAGTGTGTGAGTTTTATCTTGATTTCTGGTGATTTTCATAATTAAATATATTTGCAGTGCTGGTGAGATGGCTCAGTGAATAAAATGCTGGCTGCACAAGCCTGACCATGTGACTTCAATCTTTAATACTCACAAAAAATCATATATGATAGCTTGCATCTGTAATCCCAACACTTCCATAGTGAGATGGGAGGTGGAGAGAGGAAAATTCACAAGAAGCTTGAAGGCCAACTAGCCTAGAATTCAGAGTGACAGAAACAATAAGATTTCTATCTCAACAATGCAGAAGAGAATTGACCCCAAAAGTTGTCCTGTGACCTCCATATGTGCATACACACATGTGGGAAAACATACACATGTATACTACCTAAGTACAAAATAAAAACAATTTTACATATCTTACATAATCATTTCCTACTAACGAACTCCTAAATTTCAGCTTTGGATTCTTGAACAATCTACGGGGCAGAAATCATGCATGTGTTATTTCAAGTTTGAATTCCACTTTAATTCTTTTAGGTTAGGAAATTATCCAAGATTTAATTAACAGGTATAGTGGTTTGTTGGGAGCCAAATCTCAGGGCTTGGCATGAGATCCTAGGCCATGCTCGGCAGGCCACATAGTTAACCTGTGCATAGCAGTTCCTTAGAACCTCAGCTCAAGAAAGAAACAACTTGACCCAGTCCTCCACCCACAGGCTCAGTCACCTAGGCAACCCTTCCTTGACCTCTTACTCATAAACTCTTTACCCTGCCAAATGTCGTGGCTTCCTAATATCCTGTCTATACTAACACCTGGTGCACAAAAAACCCATTCTGCCCCTCCCCATATCCTGCTCTGCTGACTATATAAGCTAGCCTGAGAAAAGTAAAGTTTGCCACTTGATCAGAATCCTGTCTTGAGGTCATTCTTTCTGCGTCTCTTGTCCCCATTCCCTATCCCTGACTCTCTTGCCCCAGGCTGAAGTCCTGCAGGTTGGGACAGTGGTTGGTAGGTTTGGATTTCCGTTTTCTCATTGATTTCTAAGCACTTCATCTTCCACAGGGGAAAATATTCATAAAGACCAGAGGTTCTCAGACCTGGCTGTTCACTAATGTTAACTGGGAGTATCTGAAAACTACAAAATCCCAGGCCTAACTCTCAACCTCTGAAGGGAAAACCCAGCCATGAATAGTTTCAAATGCTTCCTGGGGATGGTGGGGGTGCATCCAAGGTTGGTTGTGTTGAGCGTCACACAGGTACTCAGTGTACTGCATAAGCTCAGCCTCTGTCCTGCTGTGGCTGAAAGCCTGCTCCATGTAACACTCGGTACTAAATGTCAAATGTCACGCTGTCCTTTGAGTGCAGCACTCTTATTTGTACTTTCCTTTCTGTGGTTAATAGAGTAGCTTGTTTTATAGCTATTTTTGTTTGTTTGGGTGTTTCATTTTTGAAATTTGCTCTTGCTATGTAGCTAGTCTCAGCCTTGAAATTCTCCTTCATCTTCCTTGGTCCAGGAATTACAAGCTTGGAGCACCATGCCTTCTGACTTGGAATATTCTGTGCCTATTTAAGCTGTCTTTAAAAATGTACCTTTCTGGGGGCTGGAGAGATAGTTCGGCTGTTAAGAGCACTTGCTGTTCAATTATGAGGACCAGAGTTAGCCTTCACGGTCAGACTGCTCACAAATGCTTCTAACTCCAGCTCCAAGGGATTGGACATTCTTTTCTAGCTTCTGTGGGACACATACATGTCCATGCATGCACACAGATATAGACATATGCATTAGTATTTTAAAAGAATATATATTCCTTGGATGCAAAAAAAAAATGTCTACTTGGGCAGCCTCTAATGACAATCATTTGCTATTGCTTTAACTGCACCTTACAATTTGATCTTGAGATGATCCTGGATCTCACCTTTCCTACCTTCACACCTGGTAGACATCTCCCTTGTGAATATTGAATGTATTCTTTCTCCATTTTCTCATAGCTCACCCGAACGCTTTCTTTTCTTTGTGGAACTCCATTTCCCATTTATTCTCATTGTTTCTAGGGCTCTGTTCCCCCAAAGTTGCTTGAGAAACTTTCAGTTCTTCCTCATGGTTCATCCCTGAATTTTCACCCTTTTCCACTTTCTTCTCCTCATCCTGTCATCTTATCATCAGTTTTCTTCTAAATTCCCATATGGCAGTGGGAAAGATTCTGTTGTCCGTCATACAAGTTTGTTATTGCTGTTATAACACGGTTACCAAAACTGACTTACAGAAAAAAGAGCTTATTTTCGATTACAGTTCCAGAAAGAGGGTACATAATGCAAATGGAGGCCTGAGGGCAGACTGCTGGAGCACAAACTGAAAGATCATATCTTCAGCCACAAACAGAAAGCAGAAAACACAAACTGGAAGTGGGGTGAGGCTATTATCTTCATAAAGCCTGAACCCAGTTATGTGCTACCTCCCGCAAGAATGCACCCCTTTCCCCCAAACAGTGCCACCAACTGGGTATCAAGTGTTCAAATACCTGACCCTATGGGGACATTTCCCTTTCAACACACCACACCCATGAAAGACAGGGTGCTAAGAAGTAGTTTCTGGCCAGTGTTGGGAGACCTGGATCACTTGTGGGAAGAAAACTTAATTGTCCCACAATAGTAAGCAGAGTAGCAGGTTAATATACTAACAATACTAAGAGCCATTGTCAAAAAAAAAAACAAACAAAAAAAACAAGTAGAAGACTTAAGCCAAGAATAACCGCAAGTTCCTGGGTCCATCCAAGAAGAAATAGGTTAGAGTCGAGGAAAGATAAAGAGAAACTAAAACACAGTGATCAGGTCTATGAGTGACACAGGCGTATGTATTGTTATAGCTACCTAGTTTTATCAGCACGCACACCACTTTTGGTTTGTGTGTTTTTTATTTAGTTTGATTTTGGTATTTTATGTTTCTTTGTTTGTTTTGTTTTGTGGGGGCTGCATATTTTTTCAGGTACTAGGGAATTAAACCCAGAGTCTTACACATGCTAGGCAAACATGTATCACTGAACTATAAAGCCAATCCCTGTTTACCTTCAAAGGTTCATATCTACTTTCTTAATCTGCTTTGTAAGAGACCTTTTTCATGAATGTCACTGGATCTGGACTCTGTGAGGCAAAAGAGGTAAACTTGTTATGGTGCTACAGTCCTTACGGCACAGTAGACTTACAAATCATTGCTTTATATGTGGCATTTATTAATGTGGACAGAGTGAAAGTGGCCTCCATAGAAGGCAATGCCTTCTAGAAGATTTTGCAAGGGATAGGGTGCACTAGAAAGAAATAACGACTCAGAAAGTAGAACAAGAGATAACCATAAGGGCAAATACAGGATGCTGTGAACAGAGTCAGAGTCTGCCCAAAGGATGGCAACTGGGAGGATGAAGTAAGTCCAGAGCCATGGGAAGGAGGTCAAGGATCCAAAGCCAATAGGACCAGAAAGCCTTTTATAGGACAAAGTGATATCATGAAATTAACATTTTATATTGCAGGTGAACAAAAATATCAGTAGAAGAGTCCATTTAGAATGAACTTTGAACATATGTACTAGGAGTAAATGTCTATGTGTCTGAACACATGTACTAGGAGTAAATAGAGATATAGGGTCAGGTTCTTCAAATATGTCCTTCCCATCAGACAGGATAAGTCCAGTTCCCCATCTGGATTTTCTTATCAGAAGGTGGAGTTACTCTCCAAGGAGTATGTGAGTTATCCTAAGAGCATCCCCTGACTATGCTCCTCTTATTATACTAGGTGGTTGTGAGAAATATCAACTTGACTCATTATTTACTTGAAGACACACTTGAGATTGCTGGAGTGAGCCCTTGACTGTGTGACATAAGACAGGTGCTAAAATTTGGGGGTGGAAAAGCATATCTAGATAACCAACCCTCAGACATAAAAAGAACTGTGAGCTTGTAGCTTAGACTCTATCACAGACAGATGCAAAACAAAAGAGTGTTAGGGGACCTCCAATGAGATCCTGCTCACCTTGTTGGTGGGCATGTATTGACCATGGCCTTGCTTACAATGTCTCTTACATTGCCAGAGGGAATCCTGCAGATGATCCTGAGAAACCTGAGCTCCTACATATTCTTGGACAATAGCTGTGTTCATAGAAGTTCTAGATGTTCTTGGGAAGATGTGAAAGAAAAGCCACCAAGACTACAAAACTGATAGAAAAGCCATCAAGACCACATAATAGAATAATCTGGAAAGATGGATTCAGAGAGCCGATCCATGTAAATACAGTGGTCATTTCTGCATTACTTACCATCTCATCTTTGTCATCATGAAGGTGCCCAAAAGCATACCACTTGCCCAGCCTCATCAGACATTGCTCTGCCTTACTTTAAGAAAATTCTATTGTAGAATATCTACATTCTGGGTGACAATGACTTCCAAACTGTTGTAGAAAAGCCAGCCATTAAGACAGCATTTCAGATCAGGCTGAGTGGTTAGGAAAAACACTTTTTTTTTTTTTTTGCATAACCTTGCTATGTCCTTCTTGAAGGAGGGGTGCAGAATCCACTCAGAGGCCAGCATCTTTCTCAATCCTTGACTTCCCTTTGAAGTCATGGGAGAAAAACAATCTATCAACACATCTTCCTTGGTCTTGTTACAACCAGCTGATAATACCATGAAATAAGCAACTTCACCCCCTGAGCCAGCAGACACATGGTAATTAAGTAACTTGCCTAGACACACAAGTAAGGGCAGAGGACCCAGAATTTGAACTCTGGTCAATCTTTTCCCATAGCTATGATTTTATTAACTAAGTGAATACCAACTGGAAGCACAGACAATGAACAGTGTTGGGGACAAAAATAGTCATGTCTAGTAGATAATAGTTGAGGCTTGTTGATTTTAACATTAACTCCCATTACAGCCAACATAAAAGGAGAATATGAGTACAAATTAGGAGCACATGGTGGTCTGAAAGGGGCAAGGATTCTATATTGATAAGAATCAATATAAGGCCATGGTACATTTTCAGTATTCAGATCCCCTTTAGGGTGTGTGGCCGTTTGAATGATAAATGTCTCCCATAGGCACAAGCATTTAAACACTTGGTCCTCAGTGGATGGCACTAGTTGGTGAGGCTTAAGCAGTGTGGATTTGCTGGAGGAAGTATGTCATGGTTTTGAGAGGCAATCTCCACAAATCCTCAGAGGCAAAAGCTCCGAATTCCTGTCTCAGCCTGCCTTATATTTATTTCTCTGCCCAGCCATGCAACTCCTGTCTCCACCTCCCTAGTGCTGGGATTAAAGGTGTGTGATCACAAGTGCTGGGATCAAAGGTGTGAGCTCTGTTACTCTTTACTCTTGTGTAGGCCAGGGTGGCCTTGAACTTAGAGAGATCCATCTGCCTGTCTCCAAGTCCTGGAATTAAAGGTGTGTGCCACAACTGCCTGCTATGGCTTGCTAGTATGGATGCTGGGATTAAAGGTGTCTGGCACCATTGCCTGACCTCTATGGCTCGTGGCTAGCTTTGCTATCTGTACCCTCAGGCAAGATTTAATAAATCGTAAATAATATATCACCACAGATACAGTCTTGCTTTACTTTCAGTCTGATCTCTTTGCTTCCTACTTGTGGTTGAGATGTGAACTCCCAACTTCCTGCTCCTGTTGCCATACCTCACCGCCATGAGGGACTCTGACCTTCTGCAACTGTAAGACAAAAAAAAAAAAAAAAAAAAAAAAAAAAAAAAAAAAAAAAAAAACCTTCCACTTAGTCACTTTGGTCATGACGTTTTATCACAGCAACAGAAAAGTAACTAATGTGGGGTATCTAAAAACAAGACTAGTTTTCTATTGCTTTAAAATTTTTCCCCAAGGGCCAAACTTCCTTTGGTGATTAAATGATGGTTTCTCAAAATGTCTAAGTCTCAACTCTCTTTTCAGGAAAGGGAGCTCTATATAGATTTACCAAAATTTAAATTGGAGGCAAATAAGAAGAGTTTGAATCTGAAATGTCCCCTATGGGACAGGTGTTGGGGGCTCGGTTACCAACCTTAGTGGTACTAATTGAGGAAGCTGTAGAAATTTTAGGAATGGGGGCCTAGCTGGATGAAGGTAGTCACTGGTCCTTGGGGATATATTGTCCTGGTTCCTGTATGTGATTCCTGTCCTTCATAAGGTTCTGCCCGGGAACATGGGGTCAACAGGACATGGAATTAGCCCTGTGAAACTGAGAGGCAAAATAAATCCTTCCTCCTCTCAGTTGTTCCCCCTGGAATTTTAGTCCTGACTTTGTAATGCAAACTATTATAACCATACTACAGGATGTTACAAACTAAAGAAACCAATCACATTTAGTTCAGTCTCTATTACCATTTGGTACAATTTTTAAAATTATTTTTTATTAGTTCAAATTAGAAACAAGGCTGC
Organism: Cricetulus griseus; assembly: GCF_003668045.3. Classification (NCBI taxonomy): domain Eukaryota; kingdom Metazoa; phylum Chordata; class Mammalia; order Rodentia; family Cricetidae; genus Cricetulus; species Cricetulus griseus. The sequence continues at coordinate 221,892,122 of NC_048596.1, forward strand.
TTCACATGTCAATCCCTTCTCCCTCCTCCCCCACCCCCACAAGTCCCCCACCCCATCCACCTTCCATTTGGTATAATTTATACAATACTTTTCTAATACATTTATAGACTTTTTACAACTGAAGATATAGTCTATATCTTACTTTAAGGAATAATACCATATCTATTAACATGCTCTTTCTTATTCTGATTCATAGCCTCCGAAGTGGTTTGTTTAGTTATATATTTCATTAAGTAGATTTTATTTAAATTATTCCGCTCACTATTGGATATTTAGGTAACTGAAAACTTGTGCTATTATAAATTAGTCTGCAGTAAACATCTTTATGCAAATAGTATCTTATTTACATAAAGTGTTTTAGATTCATCACTTCTTATGGTCACTACCTAGGCTAGGCCTTAAGCATCAAATAACTCAATTAATGGATTAACATGCTTGCCAGTCTCTTCTGCTTTTACTCACTCCATATAACACTAGGAGATGGGTCATCCCATAGGCCACTTTCATGATGCCATCTTAAGGTGTCTGTTGTGCTTATCTCTGCCCATCTTTCATGTGGTATGACAGTTGTGCTATAACTCTTAGGCCTACATGTGAAGCATTCTGGGTCCTAAGAAAAAGGGAATAAACTAGAGCCAAGGGGACTGAATTTAGAACATTCCATCCCAGACATCAATACTGGGGCTCAAGATGCATGTAATCTTTCAATTAGAACAATAGCATCTAGTGAATGCAAGCACAGCATCATAGTCACTGGGGAGTGATGATACACATAGGCAGGCAGGACCAGAGTCAGAACCCAAGAGAAGGTTATCCCAGCTAAAAAAAGAATGTGCCGTGTCAGCCACTGTGGGGTACAGAGCCAGCAAGAACTAGACAAACAATCATACCTGAGTGTGTGGCATGGTCTGGGTCAAGAGGCCGGAGCAGAAGCCCAGCTGTAGCAGCAAGGTCTTCATGTAAGCAGTGGGCAATCTTCTAAGAAGCCACTATTTAAAGGAATTACAACAGTAAGTTTCTGGTTTAGAGTAAGAAGCTGAAACTGGGATTAATGGACCTGGTTTCTTACTTATCATGCACATGGTAAGAAAATCCAGTAAGCAGGGCCTGGAGAAACAGCCTGCAGGACACACCTCCTGTGTGTCTTGACTTCTAAAATAACCCCCAAACTGAAAACAAAATGAGTAAAAAAACAAGAAACAAACAAAACATGCATACAGGTATGTTGAATCAAATGCACATATATAGTAGCCAAACTCCTTGAATACAATTCCATTTTCGGCAGGCTTTTCTTTGGACTTAAAGTCATTATCATTGCAAAAAGGTATATGTATGAAGTTCTGTCAGCTTTAAAGATTTGGGTTGAAGGCTGGGCGGAGGCAAAGGGGTTTCAGAGGTGGTAGTGAGTAATTATTATTATCAGTCAGGTTTGCCAGAGAAATAGGATGTGTGTGTGTGTGTGTGTGTGTGTGTGTGTGTGTTTCAACACTTTCTCAAAATATCTCTTTAAACTTTGTGATGGCTATTCTTGTTTGTCTACAAACTGCAACTACATCTGCAACTAAAACCACAAAATAGAAGGCACACCTGTGAGGGGTTTTGCTTAATTTGAAGCAGGAAGATCCACTTCTAATCTGGATCTTTGAGTTAGAAAGTCACACCTTTAATCTGGGCCACACCTTCTACTGGAAGTCTATATAAGGACATGGAAGAAGGAAGCTTTTGCTGTTTGCCTACTTGCCCTCACCTTGCAAGCAAGTCCATCCCATCACTGGCATTAGAGCCTTCTTTAGGATTTTAGCATCTACAGAAGACCAGCTGAGACATCCAGCCTTGTGGATTGAGCAACTATTGGATTCTGTGACTTTCCTTTCACAGACAGCCATTGTTGGATTAGCCGGACTGCAGTACGTAAATCATTCTAATACATCACCCCTCTCTCTCTTTCTCTCTCTCTTTCTCCCTCTCTATATATTCATCTTATAAGTTCTGTTACTCTAGAGAACCCTAAATATAAACTCTCATTATAAATATAGAGATTATAATTATATATATTATAATTATATATATATATAATATATAATTATTTATATATAATTATATATAAATATAGAGATATAATTATATATATTATATATATTTTATATATTATATAAATATAATTATATATATTATATATATATATATTATAATTATATAATTATATATAATTATATAATTATATATATAATTGTATACATATATATCATATGTATACAAATATGTTTTATAACTATATGTTATATAAAGTATATGAGCTATATAACTATGTATAATATAGATTATATAATATCTAAGTGTGGTATAATCTGTATATTATAAAACCATATTATATTTATATACAATATTTATATAAATATAATTTACTTATATATTACATAATTTAATATATGGATTATGTAATCTGTATATATATTTGGAGAGATAGAGTAAGGGAGAGAGATAAAGGCAGAGACAGAGGGAGAGAGAAGTTTTAAGGAGTCCTGGGGGCGGGTCCTTAACCAAGCTAAAATCTGCAAAGTAACCGCTATGTTGGAAACCAGGAAAGAGTACCTTTGGAGCCAAGTATGGCATCACCTGGAGACAGTATTCTGTCCTCTTCAGGTGCCTGGGCCTTCTTCTCCAAAGGTCTTCATCTGAGTATGTAAGGTCTCCCTGCCCTACCATTCTGCAATTTCCCTCAGTCAGGCTTCTTATTTGGATGTTAGACACATCCAAGAAACAACTTCACAGCAACATTTAAACTGCTTTTTTGTTAAAATTAGATATTGTAGCCAAAACCTGTCACACAAAATTACCTCAATCACAAATAAGTCAGGGTTCCCCAACCTTTGGGCATGGAGGAAAGATAGGGACAAATATCTTTTGTCCAGACTTTTCCCAAATTGTATAACCAAATCCAATTTCTCCTTATATCCAAGGACTTAACTTCTCACAAGTCCTGAAGACAAGCATCCACTCTAGGAACATGTTGGCTTTTCCTCCTGCTTGCTAGCTTTCAGCACCCAACCATGGCAGACCTCTGCTCTGGTGAATCCTGGCCCTGTGTGTTAAGTGATCACTCAGCAGGCAAATTGGGCAAGGTTTCTTTATTCGGATACACCAGCCAAGCTCAGGCCAAAGAGAGGAGGAGGGGGCTGGGACCAGGGCCAGCAGAAGGGAGGGTCCACGAGTCTGTGGTCCCTTAAGAAGCCTTCCTGACGTCACCTTAGACTTCCCCTCATCCTGCCCTCACGGGCGGGCGTGTTCCGGGAGTGTCCCCCCCCTCGCCCCCGCACACCTGTCCCGGTTACCTGGAGGCGGGGCTACAGTGTCTCCCTACCCCTGTGCAGTCTAGACCACCCTCTTCATTCAGGAAAAAGCTCACAGCGATCATTCTCACCCAAGTGATGTGTCTGTTCAAACCTTTTCACTTATGACTAACTAAAGAAAAAAGATACAATGAGAGGTCAACACAAGGCATGTAAGAGCAAGGTAAACTGGAGTTAACTCCATCCTCAGAAAAAGCTGCTCTTAGAAACTCTCTGCTTAGCACAAGGCTGATTCAGGTCCAGCCAAGGAACCATAAACATTTCCAAGGAGCACCCAAACTGTGCCCACCCTGGATAGAGTGACTCCATCCGGGTGGTGAGGCAATGACTAATTTTGGTAAATAACATCTTCTTGTTACAATTGTCCTTGTGGGCAACTGTTAGTAACAATTTTAAAATTCCCCTAGCCCCCATGTCAAGGAATCCAAAGGTCACCTACTGTTACCCAATCCGGAACAGCCAAGGCACGTACCACCCTGCTTGCCGTTTTATCCTTTAAAAACTCCTTACAATTGAGGCCAGGCACCCTTTTCCTGCAGCTGCTGTGCCAGTTTGCTGGACAGGGTCCCTGCGGAGGCTTGTAAAGTTAAACCTTATGCATTTGCATCAGAGTCGGCTTCTTGGTGGCCTCTTTTGGGATCTCATGAAGTTGGCATAACAGGCACACTGAAAGCAATGAAACCTGGAGCTGCAGCCTTCCTCTGCATATTAGTTTGCCTGAAAGAAGACTAGTTGTGCTAAAGAATACACTCCAGCTGGTTGGTGGTGGCACGATCCTTTAATCTCAGCACTCGGGAGGCAGAGGCAGGCGGATCTCTGTGAGTTCGAGGCCAGCCTGATTTACAGAGCAAGTTCCAGGATAGGCTCCAAAGCTACAGAGAAACCCTGTTTTGAAAACAAACAGACAAAATGCATACATTCAAGAAAGCTATTCCTCATCAACTTGAAACACTCAAAAAAGTGGCGGGGACAATTTCTTCTTAAGGTTACAACATTGATTTCTATCTGCTCTGGCTTCCTTTTAGGTTTTCAGTGCTGCATCCAGCATTGACTATAACCAAACTAGGCAACAGACAATAACAAAGAGTTAGTTTTTATTAGTGAAGTACAATTTACACATAAGGAAATGTAAATGTGGAACTTTAAATGAGAAATGTTTGCCATAAGCTCAGGTATTTTGAAAACTTGATTTCTAGTTGGTGGCACTGTTTGGGGAGACTTAAGGGGTGTGGCCCTGATGAAAGAAGTAAGTGGAGTGGGCCTTTAGACTACACAGCCTCATCCCATGTCTCTTTTCCTATTTCGTATTTGTGGTAAAAGGTCAGAGCTCTCAGCTTCCTGCTCCAGCTGCCTCCCTCCCTGCTTTCTCTGCCATCATGGAATCTAATCTTCTGGAAACATGAAGCAAAATAAACTCCTTTTTTTCTTTAACCAGTCAATTGATCATAATTATCAGAACAACAGAAAAGTAACTAAAAAATTTATATATGTAGAAATGCATTAAATGTACATATGAGCTTCAGTCAAGGCATATAGTCTAATGACTGTAAGTTCCTTACAGAATTTATTTTTATATTTCTTCTTACTTAAATTTAAACTTAAAAGTCTATTTTTAGAGTTACTTTGAGTTACATTTATCCCCTTCACCCTCTCTTCATCTCCCCTTTAACTTACACATTACATTAGGGTAACTAACTTATTATAAGTGATAATTCAATGTGGTGGTTTGAAAAAAAATGGCCCCCATAGGGAGTGGCACGATTAGGAGGTGTGGCCTTGTTGGAGGAAGAGTGTCACTGTGGAGATGGGCTTTGAGGTCTTATATGCTCAAGCTATGTCCAGTGTGATACACACTTCACTTCCTGTTGCCTGCAGATAAAGTTATAGAACTCTCATCTCTTTCTCCACTACCATGTCTGCCTGTATGCCATCCACCATGATGATAATGGACTGAACTTTGAAACTGTAAGCCAGCCTTAATGAAATGTTTTGCTTTATAAGAGTTGCTGGGTTGGGGAGGGGAACAGTGGTGTGGTGCATACCTTTAATCCCAGCACTTGGGAGGCAGAGGCAGGCAGATCTAGGTGAGTTCAAGGCCAGCCTGGGTCTACAAAGCTACCCAGAGAAACTCTGTCTTGAAAAACCAGAAAAAAATATTGCCATGGTCATGGTGTCTCTTCACAGCAATAGAAACCCTAAGACAATTGATAAACATACAACTAGGCTGATACATACATTAGACTGTTACTTAATGACTTTTGGCAAATGTTTATCACATACCCAAAGCTACAGTTTCATACAAAATATTTTCACTCTCCTAAAATTCCACAGTCTCCACCTATTCATCCATCTTTCCCTCTCCCCTCACCATAAATCATCTTTACTGTGCTCATATTTTGCCTTTTGAAGTGTGTCACATAATTACAATTGTACAGTATGTGTGTGGCCTTTTCCGATTTTACTTGGCAATACATAAGACTATTTCATGTCCTTTTTATGGCTTGGAAGTAAATTTCTTTTGATCACTAAATTCCCACTGAAGGATATCTTGTTGCTTTCAGGTTTGGACAATTATTAAGAAAGCTACCAAAAGGCTGAAGAAATGTTTCAGCGGTTAAGAGCACTGACTGTTATTCCGGAGGACCCAGGTTCAATTCCCACCACCCACATGGCAGCTCACAACTGTCTATTCCAGGGGATCTGGTATCTATGGCAAAACACCAATTCATATAATATAAAAATAAGTAATTTTTTTAAAAAGAAAGCTACCAAAAACATTGTACGAAGGTTTTTCTGTCTCTGTCTCTCTGTCTCTCTCTGTCTCTGTCTCTCACTGACTTTGCAATACTGAGGATTGAACCTAGAGCTTCCCGAATGTTAGGCAAGTGAGTACTCGCCCACTAAATCACATTCCCAAGCCTAAGTGCAGGTATTTGCATGGACATAAGTTTTCAACCCACTAGAGCATATAAGAGTATGTTTAGGTTTATAAACTGTCTTTTAAACTGTTTTTTTTTTATTTTGTATTCTAGGCAACAATGGATGGGAGTTCCCATTTCTCCACATCCTCATTAGCATTTGCCGTTGTCAGTGCTTTGGATGCTAGCTATTTAAATAAGCAGGGAGGGGTATCTTATTGTTGTCTTAATCTGTAAATCTTCAATGGAGTGCTTTGTACATGCCATCTTTGTCTGCTTTGGTAGTGTCTGCTCAATCTCTCCCCATCTTTTATTTGGGTCGTTTTCTTAGGTTGAGTTTTCACATTTTATATACCAGATGTCTCACACGATATATTCTGTAAAGATTTTTCTCTCAGTATTTGCACTAACATTTTATCTTACAAAATGGTGTTTTCCATAGAACACAAAGCTTTACCTTGGCAGAATTTGCTTTTGGTGTTATATTTGAAAAGTTATCACCAAACATGAACTCATCTAGATTTTTTTCTGCATTGTCTTCTGAAAAATCTTACAGTTAGGCAGTTTTAAGTCTAAGGTTTGAATTACCCATTATGAGAGGTGTCCTGAATGACATCTCTACTTTAATGTCCAATTGTTCCATGTCTATCTGTTGAAAAAGCTCTTTTTCTGTTTGTCTTTGTTCCTTTGGCAAAGATTAATATATCTATAGTATATGGATTTCTTTCTTCACTATCTATTCTTTAGGATTGCATTGAGTCTACAGATTAAGACCAAGAAATGGCCTCTTGGCAATATTGAGTCTCCCTATTTACCTGCATAGAAATGTCACTTTAAGATACTATTAGTTATACAAAGGGTTTTCTGTATTTAAAATTTCGTTTGTTCATTGGATAATTATGTCATCTGTTCATTGACCAAGTTGCAATTCTTTTCTTATCTGTTTTCATTGCATTGCCATTCATATTGTGAGAGACCTCAACTTGAATAGGAAGGACTAACAAAGTCAAATATTTTTGTCTTCTTCATTTCTGTGGGCAGACACTTGGCATTTCATTAAGAACTATAGATTTTCTTTGTCAAAGGAGGAAATGCTTTTGCATTCCTACTTTGCTGAGATTTTTTTTGAATTAGGTTTTATTTTATGTGTTTGAGTGTTTGGCTGCATATATGAATGCACCATGTGCATGTCTGGTGCAATCAGAACAGGGCATCAAATCCTGAGACACTGGAGTTAACAGATGGCTGTAAACCACCATGTGGGTATGGTGCATGGATCTGAACCTGGGTCCTCTGTAATAACAACCTGAGTCATAGCTCCAGATTCTGTAAAGATATTTTTAATCATGAAACTCTCTTGAATACTGTTTCAGCATCTTTTGATATGATCATGTTTTTCAAATTACTATTGCTTGCATTGATTTTACAATTGCATTTCTAGGAGACAGCTCATTTGTCATGATCCCCACTACATTTGGTATGTTTGTTAATAATTATTACAGTTACTTTATGAGGATAGTGGCTTTTGTTGTAATTTCTTTGATATTGGTATTAGGGTAATACTTGTTTCATAAAACAAATGTTTCTTTCTCCTCTAATTTCTGAAAGATTCTGTGTGTATTTGGTATTACCCCTTCCTTAAATATTTGTTAAGTGGAAGGATAAATAAAAAATAAATGTGATAGTGGGTGCCTTTTGGTGGGCCCTGGCACAGTATTCAGCTTATTTAATATAGGGTTGTTTAGGCATTTTTCTTGTTTTTTTATTTTTTTTCAGCTTTGGAAAATTCTGTCTTTTAAATACCTTATATAGTTTATCCTGAAAGATCCCGGGGAGCTCAGGCCCCCAGGATCTCACCCCAATCACCAGGCAGAGTCGAAAGCTTGATGCAAACTGCACGAGGCTTTATTATAGTTGTTTAACGAGCTAACCCCATGTTAGCGCAGGTCTTTCATCCATCCACCATGGCGGATGGCTAGGAAAGATGGCTCAAAGCATCTGCATAGAGATCTTATAGGGCACCGTAAGGGGAGTGTCTAGGGGTACACACAGGCTCAGGATTGGTGTGCCTCCAGGCTTGGAGGGTTTGCCCTGTGTTGATTGGTCAACTGGTTGTTATGGCCCATAGGCCCTCCCAGGGTGGTTGCTATGCTCTGCACATCATTGCTGTGCACTTGTCCATAAAGCACACCCAGAGCCATAAAGCATAGCACCACCAGCTAACTTCTGATTGGTTCCTTGCCACGAGGCAGGCATCTGACCTCCTAGTGACCAAGGCAAGGTCATGGCAAGCACGTGTTACTGTCATGGCTGCCAAAATGGGGAGCTGGTCCCTTCAATCCAAGTAATCAATATATTGGCCTAAAATAGTTCTTTTTTTTAATTAGATTTGTTCATCTTATATGTGGTTTGACTGCATGTCTGTGTTTGTATCACATGAATGCTTGGTGCCCACAGAGGTCAGAAGGTGGCATCAAATCCCTTGGAACCACCATGTGGGTGCTGGGGATCAAACCTGATCCTCTGCGAGAGCAGCAAGTGTTCTTTACCACCAAGCCATGTCTCCATCCCCCTAACATAGTTCTTAACGTCCTTTTATCTGTTTGATGTCTGTAAGATCTACAGGAGAAGCTCTTCTTTCACTCCTGATGTAGGTAATTATATTTTCTCCCCTTTGATATTAATAGATGGTTCTAGACTTCATTAATCTCTTCAAATTACCTTTGTCTTGGCTGTAACTTTCTCTTCTGCTGTGTTTTAAAAATTTTTATTTTAGACAGAAGCTCACTATGTAGCCCAGGCTAGACTACACCCCAAGTGCTAGGATGATAGGTATATGTCACCATATCCTACTTAATATCCCCTTTATAAGTATTTTCTTATCATTTTGAGTTTGTCTTTTGTAGATTATTAAACTAGACTTTAAGACAACTTATTTTAAACTTTGCTTCCTCCATAAAATAAGCATTTTGATGTAAATTTCCATTAAGAATATATACAATATTTTCTAATTTGCATTATGGTTAGGGAATCATTTCTCCTCACTGGATTTTGGGCAAGTGTGGAACAGTGGAAAATAATGTAGAGAATTCTTTCTCTGCTGTTTTTGTAGTAGTTATTTGAATGTTCCCTCTAGACTACCATGTGGAAATCATAGATCATGGTTTTTTTTTTAATGTCTTGATTAATTACAAATATTTGGGGTTTTTCTCTTACTAGTTTCTAATTGAATATCATTTTAGTCTAAAAACATACTTCTTAATCCAATCTTTATCCAAAATTTACTGACAACATATTTGATAATGTTGTATTAAGTACTAATATGTCAACATTTTACTTGTCCTTGAAAAGACAGAATTCTCCAGTAATTAAAATGTTCCAAAAATATTGCTTAGGCTAATTTGATTAATGATATCCTTAAGAATTTATATATCTTTGATTCTATCCATTACTGAGAGACATGTTAAAATCTCCAGCTATTCTGAATTTATTTTGTGTAGCTTTCTGATAGTATTCCTTCTTCTACTGTGAAGCTTTTAGGTAGCAAAAGGTCATCTATAATTCCTTGGTACTACCAATATATTTTTGCTCATTGTCATCACCAAATGTCTCTCTTCCTCCCAGCTACTGCTTCTTCTCTTCAATTCAATCTTGATATAAATACAGCCATTCCAGTTTCCTTATGCTTTTGCTTTCCATGGCATTTCCTTTTCTGTTTTCCTCTTTCAGTTATTAGTGCATTTGCACTTACCCTGTGAAAATGGGATTCTTGTAGAGAACAAAGTTAAGTCATGCTTTCCCATCCAGTCTGACAATTTTTGCTTTTTAATTGGAGTTTTCAGTGAAGGTTCATTTACTATAACTATCTGAAAGGTTGTTGGGTACACATTTTGCAATTTGTTTTCACTCATCCAACTCCCTCTGTTCCTTCTCTTCTTCCTTTCTTACTTCAATTTGGATTTTTAAAAAAAATATTTTGTAAATATATTTAATTCCTTAATGACTTTTTAGTGTATTTTATGGTTTTATGATTTTTATGACAGTATGTGTATATATATATAATATATATATTATATATATGCAAATGTGTGGACTCGTTTGTGTGTGTGTGTGTGTGTGTGTGTGTGTGTGTAGGCCAGAGTTCAATATCAGATGATTTCCTCAATCTCTCTCTATTGGTTTTTGTTTGTTTGTTTTTTTGTTTTTTTTTTTGAGACAGAATCTCTTACTGAACTGGGAGTTCACTGATCAGCTTGACTTTCTGGCCAGCAAGCCCCCAGGGGTGCTTCTGTCTCTACCTCCCAGTGCTGGGGTTACAAATATTTTTATGTGGATGCTGGGAGTCCAAACTTAGCACTTTACTCACTGAACTACCTCCCCAGTCACTTTATCTTATTTTTTCATAGTTGCTTTAAGGATCTCAATATATGTCATATAACTATCCATAAATTTACATTGTATTACTTCACATAAAACACAGGAATCTTATTCATCTTATTACCCCCTCTAAATTTTATGAACTTTCTTACAAATTTATAACTATTTGTTATAGCCCCACAATAAAGAGTTATGAGTTCTGTTATATAACACTGATTTTTTTCAATTTATTTTTTTTAAAAAAAGCAAAGGCATGGTCTTACATTTATCTAAAATTTACTTCTTTTGCTCTGTGTTCTTCCATTGGATCCAAGTTACCTTGTAGTGCAATTTCCCTCCAACTTCTTGAATTCCATTTAAAATTTCACAGAGCACAACTCTGCTGGTTACACATATTCTCAGCTTTTGTTCATCTGAAAATACCTTTTTACTTTTTTATGGAAGATAATTTTGCTGCACACAAAATTCTGTGTTGAAACTTGTTACATTAGCTAAAGATGTCATGCAATTGTTGCCATGAGTTGGGTCCTGTGGGAGACAGGCTCTGAGATGGAAGTTCATCCAGCATATTGTCTGCTTACAAGTGTCCTCGGCATGGAAGTTGTGGGGAGTAGGACTCAAGAGAGTAGTCAGGAAAACAAACTTTCTTCTTCCTTTTATTCTTCTCTCATACTATACATCCAAATGGCAATTACTCCTCCCTCCACTTCTCCCAGCTCCCTCCAGAAAACAGCAGGCCTCCAGGGATGTCAACCCACCGCAGCATAGCAAGATACAACACTACAAGGTTCAAACCATTCTGTGGTAGTTTGAATGTGATTGGCCCCCATAATCTCATAGGGAGTGACACTATTAGGAGGTGTGGCTTTGTTGGAGTGGGTATGGCCTTATTAGAGGACGTGTGTTATTGTGGAGGAGGGCTTTGAGGTTTCCTATGCTCAGGATACCACCCCGTGTGTCAGTTGTCTTCCTGTTGCCTGTAAGCCTAGGCAAGATATAGCCGGTGCCACTTCTGCCTGCAGAATGCCTGCTTCCCTCTCTGATGATAATGAACTATCATGGACCAAACCTCTGAAACAGTAAATGAGCCACCCCAATTAAATGTTTTCTTTCTAAGAGTTGCTGTGGTCATGGTGTCACTCCTTTTTTTTTTTTTTTTTTTTTTTAGATTTATTTATTTATTTATTACGTATACAGTGTTCTGCCTGCATGTGTCCTTGCAGGCCAGAAGATGGCACCAGATATCATTACATATGGTTTTGAGCCACCATGTAGTTGCTGGGAATTGAACTCAGTACCTCTGGAAGAGCAGTCAGTGCTCTTAACCCCTGAACCATCTCTCCAACTCCATGGTGTCTCTTCACAGAAATAAAAACCCTAACTAAGACAAGTTAGCTTATAAAGGCTGAGTGAGGCAACCCAGTAGGAGGAAATGGGTTCCAAGAACAGGCAAAAGAGTCAGGGACACCCTACTCCCACTGTTATCAGTCCCACAAAAAAACACTAAGCTATACAACCATAACATGTATGCAGAGGACCTAGGACAGACCCATGAGGCTCTGTGATTGCTGCTTCAGTCTCTCTGAGCCCTATGATCCTGCTTAGTTGATCCTATGGGTCAGTGTTCTCCTGGTGATCTGGACCCTTCTGGCTCCTATAATTCTTTTTCCTCCTCTTCCACAGGCTTTCCTGAGCTCCAAGGGGATGATGTGGGATGTCCTTCTGTGTTCTGTGAATGTGTTGCCTTTATTGGTTGATAAATAAGGCTGATTTGATCAAAGGCCATGCAGAATATAGCTAGATGGGAAATCCAAACAGAGTTACAAAAAGAAAGAATGTAGTAGAGTCAGGAGATGCCATGTAGCAACTGAAGGGGTAAGGTGCCAGAACATTAATGGCCACATGTGATACACAGAAAAATAGAATGATCAATTTATAAGAGAGAGCTAGCCAGTAATAAGCCTGAGCCATCAGCTAAACAATTATAATTAATATTATACCTCAGAATGATTGTTTAATAAGCAGCTGCAGGCACTTGTGGGAGGGAAAGAAAATGGTCCAGTGGGACTGGGCAGGACAGAACCTCCAACTACAGTACCCAGTGGAGATCTATAATTTGGGATTTCTCTCTCTCTCTCTCTTTGCCTAATGTTTGGCTGTTGGTCTCTGCATCTGCTCTCATCAGCTGTTAGAGGAGGCCTCTGTGATGATGATTGGGCTAGTCACTGATTTTTGAGTATAGCAGAATATCATTAGGAATCATTTTATTTAATTTTTATAATGCTTGTCCTATAACCTCAGCTGATCCCAGAGGAGATATGGTCCTTCAGGGTTGTCTTGTCTTAGATCAAGGGGTCAGGCCTTCCCAGCACTGACCAATTCAGTGACAGCAATTACCACAGGAAGGTGTACGGCTGGAATGAGGTGGCTCCCACAGCTGAGATCATCTCTGAAGGGGCTGACAACTGAAGGCTCAGCTAATAGAGTTTCTCACTGCTGGGGTAGTTCTTCACTGGGGGATTTTTACCTGGACATGCATCACAATAGTCTGTTGATAAGAATCCTATCATTTATATAGTCTCTTTGTGTAGTGTATAGTGTATACTACTCCCCAACCCACTTGCCTTCTTAGCTTTGCTTCAAACATCACTGAGCACTTAAGGGTACATTTCTTAGCATTTGTTCTTTATTGTTTATTAATTATGATCTATCTGTTTGTTTGGGGAAATAAGAAGCTATTATTCAAATATGGTTTCTTTCCTCATTCATTTATTTCCTTCAGGAAGTCCAACTACATGCTTGGTATTTTGTATTACATATTACAATTTTCTGAGGATTTATTCATATTCAATTTTTCTCTTTCCTTGAATGTAAATAATTCCCACTTGATCTATTTTCAAATCATGTTCATGTGCTCTACAATCAGCAATTAGGTTCATCAATAAACTTTAAATTTTGGTTACAGTGTTTTGCATCTAAACTTTGGATCTTTTTATTTCACTGAAACTGATTTCCACATATTATGTTTCCCAATACTTAAAAAAAAAGTAACTATAATGACTGAAATCTCTGTTGCTAAGTATTATCTAAGGTTTGGTGTCCACTATTCTGTTGCTGTTACATGAGTCTGTTTTTCTGTTTCTTCACATGGTTGACCATGTCTTATTATAGACTCTAACAATAGCATATTATAGAGTTTGGACCCATTATATTGCTTAGCTCTAACACAGTTAGACTCAAACTCCTGAGGTCTCCCCTTTTTTTGAACTGTAACTGATTAACCCTCTTTAACCTAGTTTTTCTGATGATGCTTCTTCCAAATGCAGACAGGAATGTGAGTGTTTATATGTGTAATTTAGAGCTCATTATCCCTAAGTATCCTCAATACTGTACTCAAACAATGCAATCTACTGTGATCAGGACATCATCCTGAGCTGCTAGTAGGTATCTGTGGTCCAAAAGTAAAACCCAGAAGTCACAGTGATAGAGCACTATTTTTTTAACTGCATGCTTGCTTCTAGGCTTTGTTTACTTATAGTTTCTTTCTGGTGTCTTCAAATTGTCTATTTCTTATATTTTAATTGAGATGTTATCATTGTTATCTGTAGAAACTTTAGGCTAATTAATCAATCCCACATTTACCAGAAGCCAAACTTCCTAATATCACTATGTTGCTCCACTTGAATCACACCTCTAACCCCAAACTTCTCTGTGTTAGTTAACAGCAAAAGTGTTCTATTCCTCCATATAAGTCTGTAAGTTATAACTCATTATCTTACATCAGAGATGTGAGTAGGAAGAACCATATATCAGGAAAACAGAAATGTCTCTGTGTAATCCAAATATAAAGGATATGGATATGAGGAAGTAGTGATCACTACCACCACCACCACCACCACCACCACCACCACCACCACCACCACCACTACCACCACCACCACCGTGGAGGAAAAAGAGACATTTCAAAGCATCACTTAGAGATCTATCACCGACCCTCAACTGGAAGCATTCAAGTAGGTGACTCTCAAAACCTATCTAGAAGTTTCCAGGAGTCTCACATCCATTCATAATTCTGACTCCAGTCTACTGAAAGAATGAATCATCTATGACAGATGGGCTCAGGGGCTCCTTTTGTAGACAGACTACATAGCATATATGGTACATACCATGTAGCATGCTATGAGGGTAACAAAAGCAGTCCTTGATGTTCCTCTTTGGATCAAAGACCTTAAAGAGGTTGTGGTCATGCTAAGTAGACAAGAGGTGACCCAACACAAATGCCCCATATTAACCAAAGGGTGAAGAGAAGGAAGCTAAGGAACTTCTGGAAAGTTATTTGCCAAAAACTAAACAAAATGAACAGCAGCCACTTTCCATCTTTATTATTTTCATGTGAGTGACTCTTGGAACTGAAGCATAACCTTGTGAGCATGAGAGGAGACACCAAACCCAGTGTCCATCCAAGCTGTGCATCTCACATGAGAAAAAATACATCAATTCATTTCCAGTGGGCTTTTCTCCTATCTATTCCACATTGTATGACTATTCACTAGTTTTGTTACAGAAATATTGATGTTCTATCAGAGAGTGAGTCTTCACTGATGGTATATGATGTGGAGCCTATACGCCTATGGCCCCTTTCCCAAAAACTGTCTATGTGATCGTTTTCATATCACATATTCTTTCAGAATTTTCAAGTTTCATCAATTAGTTACTCTCCCTCTTGAAACTGGGAGTGACTTTTAATTGCTATCTTGATGAACAGCAGGGAGAAATGACTATTTGACTTATAAGGCTGATGTGAAAGGTCCTACAGATTTTGCCTATTTTCTTTGAGACTGCTTGTCCTAGGAACCTAGTCATCTTGTTGTGAGGTGTCTCAGACTCAATTACAATCATGTAGAGATGTTTGAATCCACAGTCCCTGCTAAGGTCTCCACTACCATCTAGCATCAACTATCTGATACATCATAGAGTAATACCTCAGGGGACCCCTCCCCTTGGCATTCAAGTATCCCATCTGTTGGCCCAATGGAGGAAAGAGAAGCTAGTATGATCCAGATAGCTCCAAAATGTAAGTTAACAAGAAAATGGATGTTTGGGTTTTTTTGGTTGTTGTTGTTTTGTTTTTTTAAGATTTTATTTATTTATTATGTATACAGTCTTCTGCCTGCACGCCAGCAGAGGGCACCAAATCTCATTCAAGGTGGTTGTGAGACACCATGTGGTTGCTGGGAATTGAACTCAGGACCTCTGGAAGAAGAGTCAGTGCTCTTAACCGCTGATCCATCTCTCCAGCCCGATGTTTGAGTTTTTAAGTCACTTTGGTGATATATTGTTTATGATTTAATAAAGCTTGCCTGAGGGTTCAGATTGCAAAGCTAGCCACAAGCCATAGAGGCCAGGAAGTATTGGCACACACCTTTAGCCCCAGGGCTCAGGAGGCAGAGACAGATAGACCTCTGTGAGTTCAAGGCCACCCAGAACTACATGAGACTGAGTCAGTCTAAAAGAGTAACAAAGCTCATGCCTTTAATCCCAGCACTAGGGAGGTAGAGACAGTAAGATATGGTTGGGTGGAGGGAGGAATATAAGGAGGAGGAGACAGGAACTCAGAGGATTGCACTCTGAGGATTCATGGAGACAGAATCATCCATTTTGGTCTGAGGTAGAGATAAGAGCTAGTAGTAGCTAACTGCTTTGCTTTTCTGATCTTCATCTTGAACCCCAATACCTGTCTCTGGGTTTTTATTATTTGTGTTACAAGTCATTACTATATTTGGGGGTTAACTGTTAATGTAGACCACACTAACTATCATATTACCTTGATATAAAAGTTCTAAATTCCAAAACCCAACAAAGGTTTCCAATAAGACCTAGTCTTGTGTTTTAATACATGGTTTTAATGGAATAGGAAATCCTTTGTGGGTAAGAAGTAAGTCTTTTCATGGGGACACTCTCAGGCATAGTAATCTAAGGTTCGACAGGTCCTAAAGACATGTTTGTCAATGTTCAATGAATGGGAAAACAAACATGACTCCAAGCAAGACATTATTTAGAAAGTTTTTAGAGATAACCATACTTTTGCTCAACAAAATTCACCACCTAGAAATAATTTGGGATGTCTTGTTATAATTATTTTTAGCTTATGAGCCACAAAACTCATTAATCTTCCTCTCTTGTTCTTATAAAAATGTCTCATGATTACATATATTACCTATCAAACTGTGCCCCAAATCATCATTAGCTGATCCCAAATATCTTTAAGGATGAAGATTTTCCATTACTGAAGATAATCAAAATAATTTAACAGAAGGTAATTTCAAAATTAGAGATTCCCATGTTTTTAAACAAAGCAGTGTCCAAAGGCAATGTAATGCAATGATGCATCCATGGTAACATCTTTTAACAAGGAAAACTCTCACCAAATTTGGAGTCTAAGTTCTATTTTGCATGACAAAAATATAAGTTTATTCTTCTCATGGCCATACATCATGTCACACATATATTTAACTATATGGAGACAAAGGGAAGAAAAGAGGTAAGAGAATCCATAATGTCATAAAGACACGAACAGGTAAAGCCCATTTATTTTCTAATGTTCCTCTTGGAGATAAGTATTTTAATTCCTCACAGGGAATGTTATAGTGATGGAATAAATGAGGCAATAGCTCTATGACTTCACTGCCCAACATTTATTTGATCAGAATTTAATCAGATTTTAATGGGAAATTAATTTACTGCCCTGCTTTCCTCCAGCGTCACTTCATGTCAACTACGAAAAGGTGAGTTGCTTTAAGAAGAATCTCAGCATAACTCACACTCAGAGGAAACATCAATATGGCAGCAAGAAGTCACTGAAATAAATACAAATGCTAACAAGTGCCAAATGAAAACAAATCTCGCAACCCACAGCAAAACTTTACTTCTCGTCCCATGTATGTCACAGAGCCTGGTGGGAGCAATGCCTCCAGACCCCGTTCATTCTCTTCCTGTTTCTCCGTAATTATCCTCTTTGCCACGTCTGTGCCTCTTTCCTGCAAACACCCCTCCGTGCACACTTACACACCATGCTCTGCTTCCCATCTCACTTCATCTGCAGAATCTATTCTTTCCTCATGGGCATTATTTTGCTGCCTTTTCTTGATCATCTAAACTGGAGACTGAAAATTATTAGCTGTAGACTGAAAATTATTAGCTGTAGACTGTTTCCAGGAACACACACACACACACACACACACACACACACACACACACACACACGGGGAGGGGGGGAGCAAGCACATAAGGACATATGCTAAAACATCAAGGTAAGTTATTTTTTTTTAAGTCTGTGAAAGCAGCAGGGTCAGACAGAGGCAGTCTAGAGCATGAAGATACTTAAGCAGCTGAAAAAAAAATGTCTTATTGGCACATTACAGACAGAGACCAAGTCAACTTGTCCTTAAAAGAGTATAAGAGTTATAGCCATGCAAAAATTCACTTGTCAGCAAATGTGTACAAATAACTCTAATTCCAAAGCAAAGCACTTGTTTGAAAAACAAAGAATAGTTGAAAATCTGAGGAAATTCTAAATTGCCAAATTGAGAAAATGTGCAGATCAAAGATACAATAAAATGTACACTAACCAGGAAAACAAAGAGTGTGGGGTAGGGCTCCAGAGGTGAAAGGAAAAACACTAGTAGAGATTGAACAGGAAATTGGGCACCAGAGGTGAGAAGCAGGGTCTAATTGCTCTTGCTTTTTGATTCTCTTTTTGGTTCTCATGCAAAGAGAAAAGGGAATCTCATCCTAATTCTTTGTGAAGATTGATGCTATGACAGTGTCGCTTCATGTGACTTGTCATCATTTTATGTGTCAATAAGGAATATATTTCTATTTTACTTGCTCTATAATCATAAATAGAAATTAAACAAGTAAAATTATGGAAGGTGTATATCCATATAGATCATTACTTTCAGAAAATCAATTTACAAAATCAGAAAAATCACCTAAGTTCATGCCATATTTCCTATGTGTTGCTTCCCTGTTTTTAAAAAAACTAAATTGCCTCATAAGATTTAGATCTCACCAGTGTTTCTGAGCATAGATCAACTGTAAGTGGTTCTGCAGATGAAAGAGCCATTCTTGGTCTTCACAGCAAGGATGCCATAAGGATAACTCCCACTACAACGAGACCAGTAGCTCTACATTATCAACCTATAGCCACAGTGGGTACTGAGTTTATTCTGTGCTGACAGGAGAATTTTCTAGAACTTTGTCTGGTCCATTTCTAATAGACTTTCTCCGAATGTTTTAAAGTCCTTTATGAGGATCTTACTCTATTAAGGCACATCTTGAATACCTAACAGTTTCCCTGAAACTCTGATCTCAGTTGGTCACATCCAAATCTTGCCCCATTTCTCTTATAACTGTGGCGATATATTATGATCTAATAAAGCTTGCCTGGAGATCAGAGTGCAAAGCTAGCCACAGCCATAGAGGCCAAGCAGTGGTGGTACACACCATTAATTCCAGGACTTAGGAGACAGAGGCAAATGGATCTCTGTGAGTTCAAGGCCATCCAGGGCTACTTGAGAGTGAATCAGTCTAAAAGAGAAACAGAGCTTACACCTTTAATCCCAGAACTAGAGAGATATACAGGAGCAGGGTCTCAGAGCTGGCATTCAGTCTCCAGCCACGCTGAGGATTTGTGGAAACAGGATCACCCATTTTAGTCTGAGGTAGGGGTAAGAGCCAGTGGCTAGCTGTTTTGCTTTTCTTTTCTTTTTTTCTGGTTTTTTAACACAGGGTTTCTCTGTATAGCTTTGGAGCCTATCCTGGCACTCGCTCTGGAGACCAGACTGACCTTGAACTCACAGAGATCTGCCTGCCTCTGCCTCCCGAGTGCTGGGATTAAAGGCGTGCGCCACCAACGCCGGGCCTGTTTTGCTTTTCTTATCTTCAGCTTGAACCCCAGTATCTGTCTCTGGGTTTTTCATTATTTGTGCTACATCCAACCTGCTGCATTGGTGATGTATAGGGATGCTGTGGAAGTGTGATCAGTGACAAGAACTGTGTAAGTGAAAGCAGCTCCCTAAGGGCAGAGTAGGGAGCAGGGGAGACCCTCAGAATATGGACGGCAATGGCGAGGACAAACGCCTCCATGGCTTTTGAAAAGGGCTCAATTGGGAACAAACGAGGCTGTCCTGATTCATCACTGTTCTAAAGAACTCCAAAAACCCTTTCACATCTCCACTCTCCTTTTCAAAGGAGTACTCTTCTGCTGACATAAAATGCAGAGTAAATCAAGTCCACAAAGAGAGGAAATTAACCTATTCTTACCTGATCTCTTCTCAACAGCTTCTTCTGCTACCTTCTCTGTGCACCCTCATTCTTGCTGACCTGCGTGAATGCCACCCCCACCTTGTTTCTAGTGTTTCACAAGTGACAGCCTACTACAAACACAGCAGATCTTTCTTGCTTTATTTCACTGCAGTGCTGGAAATTGAGCACAAGCCTTCGTGCATGCTAGGCTCTACCACTGAGACATCCCAGCCTCTTTCTTGGGTTCCCTTGCTAAAGAACCTACTCCTGGTGTGCAGCTATCCTTTCAGTTAAACTCTCTGTATTTCCTGTAAGCCTTGAGAGCCAGAACAAAGATTAAGGATTAAGGGATTAAGTGAGTCAATAAATACACTCTCCAAATTGCCAGCATTTTAAAAACACTAACAAGCCCTCTTCTGCTAGTCTCAAAAACAAAATGAAACAATAACATATAGGGTGCCATACCTGACAGTTCTCATACAGATATCGTTAGAATGAGATTGGCATGCAAAGTCAGGGAAGAGTGTTAAAGACTTCTATAGTGGGAAATTACCAATACAGAGTCAGGTAGAAATATAAGGGTATTTAGTAGGGAAAAGCCTTACTTACAGAGCAACCTAGCCAGCCGGCGTGGTAGTGGTCTGTACAGCAAGAAGCAAAGAGAGACCGAAAGCGCAAACGCAGTCACACTACGTCACTCTGACCACGCCCTCACAAGTGTGGTCAGGCACACCTGTAGCCAGCCCCTAAGTAGGCGTGGCTACAGCTTCCCCTACAATTCCCCTTTTAGTCTAAAAGAGGATTAAAACTTAACAGTGTAAAGTATCCAAAATTAAGAAGATACAACAATCTGCTTATGTTACATCCTAACTATCTATGTTAACTAAACCCTAAAGTCATCTGAGAGAGGTATCCAAGCCTGAAAGCCTCCACAGTTAGCAGTTTGGGGTCCTTCACCAGCATTAAATTTGCATAAGAAATTGAGTGAAAGTCCTGTCAACACATTGTATTCATTGAGGAAAAGAACAAAATGAAATCATAGGAAAATATATGACTGGATTTTCTATAGAACTGTTCACTTAATCTTGAAACTGTCATTGACACAATTAACCAAGGACTGAAAACTGAAGAAATGATACGTGAAAGGCTATTTGACTGTCATATCTAATTTTCAGATGGCCTATACCATTAATTACACATTCCTGATAGATTTTTTTTTCGGGAACTTTGTCTAATCTGTTTCTAATGGTCTCTAAGTGTCTTTTTTTGGAGGTGTTTATTTCCATTAGGCACTTCTTGTAATATTTAATAGTTTTTCTGAAACTTTGATTCCAATTTGCTCCATTTAAATTGTGTCCCACTCTGCTTAGTTAGATCCCTTTCCCTGACCATCTCATAGAAGGTTTTTCATATTCCCTTTTAGGAATAATTTAACCACACTTCACACACAGTAGCTGGGATAGAGAGTATATGGTATAAATTACAGAAAACTGCGATGTGTGAAGACATTCTGTAGTGAATAAATTAAAGCAATAATTTCATATGTATCAAACTAACACTTTTTCAACTTGTGGTTCCTGTAGTTTTCAGGCCTGGTTCTGAAGTCTCTGGTATGGGGGAATTAAGTGGAAGAGATTAGTCTCAAACTGTATTTCAAGGCTGGAGATCAGCCAGCCACTCCCAGGAATATTTAAAAGTAGAAGAACTTTTAAAAGTAAGTTAAACATGGAGGCCTTGCAGAGATATAAGGAGATATTGGAATCCAGACAGGTACAAAAGATTGAGTTTAGCACCTCATTAGATACAAGAGCACTATTCTAGTAGTTAAGGGAGAATAAAGGTACCAACTGGGAGAAGACGTTAGCCCCCTCTATATATTTGCAAATAGATGCACTGAATTGGAAGTGCCCACAGAGCCCAAAAGCTACTTATAATATGAAGGGAGGGGTGATTTCTTTACAAGAGAAATTCAAATTTAATGATGCTCAAAGGGAACAGTTTCTGATTTCCATAATTTATGCAGAGTGACAGAATAAACATGAAACTGCCACCAATGTAAACACACACACACACACACACACACACACACACCATGAAGCTGCCACCACTAATGTAAACACACACATACACACACACAAAACATGAAGCTACCACCAATGTAAACACACACACACACACACACAGGTACACACACACACACACACACACACACACCATGAAGCTGCCACCAATGTAAACACACATACACACACAAAACATGAAGCTACCATCAATGTAAACACACACACACACACACACACACACACACACACATCATGAAGCTGCCCACCAATGTAAACACACACACACACACACACACACACACACACACACACACACACACTCACATGCTTGCACAGGCCTGTTTGTTTGAGACAGTCTCTGAAGACTAAGCTAGTCTTGCCTCGATCTCATAAGTGTTGGAATTAAAGGTGTATATACAATGCTTTTTTTTAAGTAGTGGGATTTAAGAATCAAATTTTAAGTCTCTGTTACCAATTTCATTTTTCAAAAATATTTTTCATTTTTTTCTTCTCATTATTTATCACTAAGCCCACATCTCCTGGTTTTACTTATTCCCTATCTCATCCAGCCTGTCTAAAATTTAAGCTCTTTGAGAATGGAAAGTCTGTTCAATTTTCTAATTCATTTTGTAAACCCAGGCTTTAGAACATTGTCTCACCCAAGGTAGGTGTGCTGGCTAGTCTTATGTCAAATAGACACAAGTTGAAATCATTTTGGGAGAGAGAATCTCAACTGAGAAAGAGCTCCCATCAGATTGGCCTGTGAGTAAGCCTGTGCCAATTTTCTTGGTTAAAATTACTGACGTGGTCTGACAGAGGACTGATCTCCAAAATATACAAAGAACTCAAGAAGCTAATCTCCAAAACACGAAACAATCCAATTAAGAAGTGGGGTACAGAACTAAATAGACAATTCTCAATAGAGGAATCTAAAATGGCTGAAAGACACATAAGGAAGTGTTCAACATCCTTAGCCATCAGGGAAATGCAAATCAAAACAACTCTGAGATACCATCTTACTCCTGTCAGAATGGCCAAAATCAAAAACACCAATGATATTTTATGCTGGAGAGGATGTGGAGAAAGGGGAACACTCCTCCACTGCTGGTGGGAGTGCCAACTTGTACAGCCACTTTGGAAATCAGTATGGTGATTCCTCAAGAAAATGGGAATCAGTCTACCACAAGATGCAGCAATTCCACTCTTAGGCATATACCCAAAAGAAGCACATTCATACAAGGACATGTGTTCAATGATGTTCATAGCAGCATTATTTGTAATAGCCAGAACCTGGAAGCAGCCTAGATGTCCCTCAACCGAAGAATGGATAGAGAAAATGTGGTACATTTACACAATGGAGTACTACTCAGCGGGGGAAAAAGAAAACAATGGAATCTTGAAATTTGCAGGAAAATGGATGGAAATAGAAGAAACTATTCTGAGCAAAGTAACCCAATCACAAAAAGACAAACATGATATGTTCTCACTCATATGTGGATTTTAGACATAGAGTAAAGAATTACCAGCCTACAATCCACACTGCCAGAGAAACGAGTAAACAAGGAGGACCCTTAGAGAGACATTGAAGGTGATGGAGAAGGCTTATAGATTCAAAATACCTTTATTCAGAAAAATACCAGTCAAGTGCAAGCCAGAGGCAGCAAGGCAGGGAGGCCAGAAAGAAGGGGCTCCCACGTGTCTGTAGCACCTTAAGAACCTAACCCGTGTCATCCTGAACTCCCCTTGACCACGCCCTGACAGGTCAAGCACACTTGTAGCCAGCCCTTAGGAGGCGTGGTTAAGGTATCTCCCTACAAGACATACTGGGTCCCCTGGAGAAGGGAAAAGGGTCACCATCCCCTGAGCAGATTGAAAGCATAGGAAGAGGGGGAGGGAGCTATGAGAATGAGAAGGGAAGAGGAAGGATGCAGAGGTCATGAGGGAGCAGAAAGGTTGAATCAGGGGAAGAATAGAAGAAAGGATATGTAATAGGTAGGATTTTAGTTGGGGGGGTGGTAGGCGAGGACGGGGGGGGGGAGAAGAGAACTGGGATTGACATGTAAAACAATCTTGTTTCTAATTCAAATAAAAAAATCTGAAAAAAGAAAAGCAAATATTTCATGTTTTCTCTTAGATTGAATCTAGATTTTATATAGAAAGAATTATTTATATATTCATGTCAGGAAAGCAAAAGGGAGATGGGGAAGGAAAAGACTAGAGATTAAGAAGAAAGTGAAAGATATGAAAAGGGAAGAATATGATATATATGCATATACAAATTAGTGTGTGTGCGCGCATGTGGTTGTTATAATTGTCTTAGTGAAACAAGCTCTATGTAGAATGAATATAAATCAATAAAGAAAGGAACAAATATGGTTATTCATAGTCATTTCATATTGAGCAAGTCACCTAGAGTCCCTTATCTGAATGGTACTGTAGCATTGATGACAGTATCTATCTGAATGGGTATCAGTATCTACTTCAGGATATCACTGCTGTAATACATGGGTGATGTGATTAAAATTGGAGATATCACACTTACATGATTTTCTATTTAAAAACTATTTCCTCTACTCATGTGCGCAGGAAAATCAGTGAGCCAATTTAGTCTACCCTAAGCATCTCCTGTAGTACAGTATTGGCAGCTTGAGAAGTGGGTGGGGACAAAGTCTGTGCCAGTTTTGTGAGGGCTTTTTACAATATGTACCAAAATTTTGCACCTCTGTCAAATTCCTTGTCTAAACACGCTTAAACAAGAAATAAAGCTATTTGTCTAAGCTCAATAAAAAAAAAATTACTGATGTGGGAGGACCCAGCTCACCATTCTGGGCTGGTGGTCCAAGGTGTAAGAAAAGAGGCAGAGTAAGCCATGAGGAGCAACCTAATAAGCAGCATCCCTCAATGGCTTCTGCAACAGTTCCTGCCTGCAGGTACCTACCTTGAGTTCTTGCCCTGACTTCCCTTCACAATGAACTACAAGATAGAAGGCGAAATAAAACCTTTCCCTCCCAAGTCACTTTTGGTAATGGTGTTTTATCACAGCAACAGAAACCATCAATAAATATTTACAAGGGACAAATTCATTTATTTGATACTTATTTCTCTATAAGAATCAAGCTTAAACATATAATACATGTTTTCTGCAAAATAGCTGATATATATATACATATATATATATATGTATATATATATATATATTTAAGAAGCTCCTTAAACTTACCAAGGTAAGCTTTGAGATGCTATGAGTCCTTAAAATGCAAACTTGGAAGCATGCAAACAGATCTGTCTTATTGAAGGTACGAAAGATGAGGTTCCACAAACACAGGAGCTGTGCCCATTACTGCTCCTTTTATACAGGCTTGTAACATCAGGCCGGGACAAGCTACTAAGAGCCAAATGGAGGAGCAAAGACAAGCCAGCCAGTAGACTAAGCTGCTACATTTACTAATTTATGTATTCTTCACACACTAATTCTATGTGGGCATTACAATTATTATCTCCAATGGTTAGCTGATGAAACTGAAATAAGAGCATGTACCAGTGCTCAGTGATGCTCTTCTAACTCTAAATCTGTTTTGTCCTTTGTGGTCCTGAAGCTGCAGAACACTTAGCTCTATCAACAGAGGGCACTAAAGAGATGTTTGCAGGGCCACTACTTAAGGAAGACCCTTCTTAAACATGCACTCATCCTCTGCTACTATTTTCAAATGTAGGCTTGAACCACTATGTCCTTACAGGTAGTTGTCATCCCAACCTAGCAAAGTCCTTTGTTACTAGCACTCTGGGTGTTCTTTTAAAACAAACAAACAAGCAAACAAACAAACAGACAAAAAAACCAGAATCCCACACTTGGGATGGGTTAAGGACCCTATTTCAACTCCTTAGTTCCTTTTTTGTCATTTTTTCAGCCAACAAGAAGTGATTTTTTTTAAATCATTACTGGTACCATTTAGATACCATTTTATTTAGTCAGCTTTATTCTTTTTAATTCATTTTAGACAGGGTCTCACTAGTAACCCTGGCTGCCTCTGAACTCAGGATCTTGGTGCCTCCATGTCCCAGCCACCATGTCTATTTTTGTTGTTGTTGTTGTTGTGTTTTTTGTTTTATCCAGCTTGGTAACTAAATGTCATCTATGAGCTGTCAATCTCTTTATATTAATTTTCTCTAGATATGGTACTATTACGATACTATATCACATTAGACCCTCATCTGCCCAAGATTGTACAATAAATCTGAGTTTCAAATCCAGGCAGTCTGAAAACAGAAAATATTTTCCAAACTACTTTGCATGTTGCCTGCCTCTAGCATTTGAGATAACATTCAGATTAACATCCAGTACCATCTGAACACCTCGAAGGTGGAAAGATCCAGGGATTTGTTCAATGCAAAAATGACAACTATAATTAAGAGGGTAAATGACTTCATCTAATCTCATATATGGCATGAACTAACAGTATCCAATCTTCAATTTTTACTGTTCAAATTACTTTCACATATAGAATTCATCTCAAAGAAGTCTGTGATGTTGGTTTGGTATAAGTAATTGTCCCCAAACATCAAGACATCCCACAAACCTGCTGTATGCAGGTCACCTAAGTCCTGTTGAGAATTCTGGGAGTCCTATCAGTCTTTTGCCTTAAAGTTTGTTCCAGAGACAACATGCTTGAGAAGATGGAAAATCAAATCACTCACAGATCATCGCATCCCAATCTTTAGTACCAATGAATGTTGCCTTATGTGGAAAAGGGAGGTATAATTAAACTGGGAATATGGTAAAGGGGATATTACCGAGTTGTGACCTAAATGTGATCCTTATAAAAAACAGGCAAAAGTATGTGGGAAACACAAACTGGATCTGATGGGTTTTTAAAAAGAGAGAGCTGGGGTGGGACACACAATTGGGAGGGGTTGGGTGTTAGGGGTGAGTAGCATCAAAATAAACTGTATGCATATACAAAATTCTCACTTAGTAAAATATATTATAGAAAATTGGCAGAGGGAGAGTTACACAAAAAGTGGTGTGAAGACAGAGGCAGGGAGATTAGAGTTCATACTACCATAATCCAAGGAAGACCAGAAGCTCCAAAGCTGGGAGGAGCAAAAACAATATACCATTACTTCCCTTCAACTAAAATAAAGAGTTCTAATAGAACTAAGTGCTGGCAAAGATAGTGAATAACTAGAACTCTTATACATTGTTTCCTCTGGAAACTTTTGATGAAACTCGCCCATGTGCAAACTGTAATTTAAGCCTAGTGGTACTGATTTTAGATTTCTAGCCTCTAGAAATGTGAAAGAAAAAGTTATTGCCAAGTTATGGTGATATGTTGTGGTAGTCACAGGATATGACGAAAATTTTAAGTTTAAATGGAAAGTGTATGTGGTGGAAGATAATATCTTTTTAAAATTTATTTATTTTAAAGAGCATTGGTGTGAAGGTGTTAGATTCTCTGGAACTGGAGTTAACAGTTGTGAGCTGCCATGTGGGTGCTGGGAATTGAACCCGGGTCCTCTAGAAGAGCAGCTACTGAGTGTTCTTAAGTGCTGAGTCATCTCTCCAGCCCCAGAAGATAGTATCTTAATATGCCATAAGACTTAAAAACTCAACTTCATTAAAGTTAAGACCATTGAGAATAAAAATATAAGATACAAATTTGCTGAGGCCATTAATAATACAAACATTCTATAAGATTTTTATTCAGAGTATAGAAAGAACTCTTTCAAATTAATAAAAACAGCCAACACAAACTCAGATGCCTGCATGACCAATAAGCATATGAAAATGTGCTCAACATCACTGGTTAATTATTGGGGAATTATTGTTTATATGCATCAAAAGACATGGCAAAAATGAATACTATCCATCAACAATAGAATGGGTTTTTTAAAGTGCTATAGTCCCTAACAAAACAATGTACATCAAATCAAGGAAATAAACTACCAATCACATCCACAAGATGAGTAAATCTCTGGGACATGTACAGCAGAAGCAGCAAAATCAAAACAGTATGTAATACATGATTTCACAAGCACACATCAATTTAAATAGAGGAGGGATGAGCAAAGGAGCCAAGACAGTGCTGCAGAAACCGGCAGAAACAGTGGACCTGACCTACTAATAGAATGGAGACTCTAGTCATAAAGCTAGGGAAACAGCATTAGACCAAACCAAGGCCTCTGAATGTGGGTGCCAGCTAGGAGACCAAGACATTCTATGGGACCTCTATCAGTGGAGCCAGTCTTTATCCTTAGAGCACAAATGGACTTTGGGGGCCCATTCCCTATGGAGGGATACTATTGCAGCCCAGATACAGCAAGGAGGGCCTAGCCCCCCCCCAAACAATATGACAGACTTTGAAGGTCCTTAGTGGAGGGCCTCACTATCCCTGGGGAGGAGTGGGGCGGTGTGGGTGGGGTTGGGTGGGGAACATGGGAGGATGGGAGGGCTAGGGAATGGGGGGATGGATATGTAAATATGAGTAGTAATTAAAGAATTTAAATACAAAACAGTATGTAATACATGATTTCACAAGCATGAAGTTCATCAGTAGGCATATCCAAGATAAGATGACAAAAGTAGAATTGTGGTTTCCTAGGGTGAGATGAATGTACAGAGGAGGGGGTGTTGTATGTCTAGGAAGTTCCATGTCTTCATTAGGGTGAAGAATATTTATATTATAGGGTAAACGAATATTTATATTAGTAAAATAAAATGAAGTGTCCATGTAAGATCTGTGTTCTTTACTATATTTACTATATTTAATTTAGATCTAAAGAAAAAGAGAACAGAAATCTTTATTTTAATGAAATGGGATGATAGGCTAACCATCACTTGTTAAGATTTTTGGAAACAGGGCTATCATCCTAATATTACCAAGAAAAAAAAATGGTCTTTTGAACATGGATTTTTCTTCAGTTGCAAATGGAACATTAATATACAGTAAACTTAGAGAATGACTAAAAGAATTACGTCCTATATAAATACATTGAGTTCCTAAAGGAAAATAAACATTAAGTAATACTTTTAAACAGGATCCCCCAAATCCCATTTCACTGATATAATCTCTTATAAATACTTCCCTCATCACTAACAGTAAACTAGAATGTGAACTTGCATGAGGCCACGAATAAACTAAGAAATTTGGGGCACAGTAGAGTTATCTATTCTGTCTATAACCTGTAGGATGAATGATTCTCATAAAACTGAAAAGCAAAGATTGATACTGAGGATTCCCAGAACCTATTCAGGAACTATATTTCCAGTTCCAGAAAAATCCAAAGATATGAAAAACTCAAGCTTGATGATGCCATCTCCCTCATTTCTTCCTGTGTGAGGGTTAATGTCACAGTTGAAACCATGTTGTAGTCATATTTATATACACAGCCAGTTCAAATCTTGTGGTTCCTCCCTCTCATTGAAAGTTGTCCAGTAGGGCAGCCATCAATGATGTGAGGGTATCAAGCACTGGAAGTTTAGGTAATTTGAATTGATTTATTCTCCAAGTATTAAATACACCTCACATACCAGTTTTAAAACTTTGTACAGAAAGAATATAGAATGCCTCAAGAATGTCCTACTGATTATGCATCAAAGTGATAATAGTTTAATGGTTTCAGTTAAGTAAAATGTATTAATGAAATAAATTTAATTTCATTATCCTTTAATGTAGTTAATACAAAAATCCAGATTACACATATGGTTTGTGTTATATGTCTTTTGGACAAGAGAGCTCTAAATAAAGACTGAAATTTTCATAATGCTTTTAATTTATCTTAGGACAGAGTTTTCAGAGAATTTTAAGAATTTATGTTTTGATTATTTAATGTTACTGGTCTTTGTCAAAGATTAAAACCTATGCTTACTGGCATATAATCAACTGGCTTTTGGAATAGTCACATAATAAGATGTTTGGCCTGCATGATGTCATGGAATATTTGCCCAGTCTTCCCCAAGCTCTAGGAACATGTAAACCTGCAGTTCTGAAGTTTCTGGAAACCTGTAAGTACTGAGCACAGAAATGACCTTACTAGATCCAAAGGGTTTGCCAGAACACTTCAACCCAGACATCACATTCAAACAAAATCAACAACACTGACCCTCAAAATCTGTATGTTGAAGCCCCAACTTCTAATATGACTGGATATGGAGATGGGGCCTTTAACTGATGAGAGTTAAGGTTAAGGGAAGTCCAAAGGGCAGGGCTCTAATCCAATAGATTTTGTGGCCTCATAAGCAGAAAGAAAGGGCTGGAGAACAGGCTCAGCAAGTAAGGGCACGTGTTACTCTTGCAGAGGACCCAAGTTTGATTCTCAGCACCCACGTGGAAGCTCACAGCCATCCATAACCCCTGTTCTGGGTGATCTAAGGTCCTCTTCTGACCTCTGTAGGCACCAAGCACACGTGGCATACATCCAGGCAAAACAATTATAAACATAAAATAATAAAATAAATAATAAATCTAAAACATATTTTTAAATTAAAGGGAGACTTGACTAGCAGTTGAGAGCATACAGTAAAAAGGCAACAATTTACAAGGAAGGAAAAGAGCCCTTCCCAGAAACACAGTTGTTGTGGAATATTTATTCACTGTGTGAAGATGTACTACTGAAGATGTACTAATGATTTATTACATTGGTGTAATAAATGCTCAATGGCCATTAGCTAGGCAAGTATACGTGGGATTTCTAGGGAGAGAAAGGAAGAGGAGTAGGTATCTAGGCATGAAGGAGATGCCAGGAGACAGGGAGAGGAAACAGGATGGAAGAGAGGTAACATCACATGACAGAATGTAGATTAGTGGGTAAAATTAAGTTATAAGAGCTAGTTAGGAACAGGCCTAAGCTATAGGCTGAGCTTTCATAATTAATAAGAAGTCTCTGTGTCATTAGTTTCAGGCTGGTACTCCAAAGATAATCTGACAAGAAAGCTTGTTACACACTGTATCAGACCTTGATCTTGGACTCCTTGGAATCCTCCAAGTGATATGAAAGTAAATTTCTTGTTTAAGTCAGGCAGTCTGTGGTATTTTATTAAGTTAACTAAAGCAGACTCATAGCTATCTACCCACTCAAGGCAATTTCAGTGTAATATTAATTAATACTAACTGTAGATCTATAAATTTGTTAGATAAAGCCACAGTGGTTTGTATCTAGTAGAAAGTAAATAAAATTTGTTGATTTTCTCTAAGATGTAGCATGACAGACTGTTTCATATTCTTTGCACATCGACCACCTTTGGAGAGTTTGAGGACCAAGAAATAGTTACTATTAGTTTTAGATATTTCCTTAAAATATTGCCTTAACTTTATAAAGAATATTTCCTTCAATAGGTAGAATTCACACTCTTACCTATACTTAAAGTTGATGATTTGTTAATATCTTCCTTAGGGATTTGCTTCCTGGGGTGACACCTTCAATGATTTCATTACAGTTTAAGCACAATAAAATCTTAGTTTATGCCCCAAGGCATGAACAATATTCAGCATTACTCAATTACCACAGTACTCAGCCTTGGGGTTATTGGAATAACATTTGACAAGAGAACACACACACACACACACACACACACACACACACACACACACACACACACACACACGGGTCGCAGAATGAGGTGTAGAATGTTTTCAGACTTTAAAAACATCCCAGACATCTTCAGGCTTTTAAAATGGTGGTTTCAAAGGGAGGTGGTGGGGGAAGGACCAAGTGGTACAATTGCCTAAATCATTATCATATTAATCCCTTTACTGCCTCTTAAAATTCTAAAGAAATCTAAGAACTCCACCAAATACAATTTCATTCCTCTCATACACTTTTCTGGGGGAAAGAACTCAGCCTCTATAATCTCAAAGGAAGTAGGCAAAAAAAAAAAAAAAAAAAAAAAAAAAAAAAAAAAAAAAAGCATCTCTAAAAGGGACTTGTTTTATTGAACTGAATGAAAGCTCTAGGTCTCTACCCCAGGCCAGCCGAGTGTAACCAACTTTTTCATCTTTTGCTCCACACCTATGTCTATCTTATTGCCTCCAGTTGGTTTGCTGATCACCCATTCTTTGGTTTTATTTCCCAGGTATGTTTGCACTGGTTGCTTCCAACACTGCCCTTCCTTGGTAGCTGTCCTTCTCTTAAAGTCACTGTTAGAGTGGCTTTTGAATGGCTGTCTGATTTGAGAGCGATTCATCTCATTCATTAAGACAACCCCCCTCCCCATCCCCCACGTTTCCTCTCGACTCTTTAGAGCAACCTGACCTTAAGGTGCTGGAGCAGCAGCCCATCCCTTTCTTCCCTTTGTACTTTGGTCTAGAAACCGTAGATTTGGAGGCAGTACTTTGCAGCGTGTCAGATCATGTTCTCGAGTATTACCATTCCCATATGATATAAAAATCTTTCTTATTCCCGCTTAAAACATGTTGTAAGAAATGGCGCCTACAGCGAGTGCACTCTTAGCTCCTCAAAGAAGAATATTACATAAAACTACCGATGGCCATCTGTGGACGTCAATTATCTTGGTATCTCTGCGTCAAGTGGCAGAGTCCCCTGCACCTGCTATGACCAATTTCCCTACGAGCCTGCACCCCTTGTATTCCTCACCCCTTGTACTCCCCTCCCCCAAGCCCCATTCCAAGCAGACCCCTTGCATATAACTTCCTCCTACAGCTCTCAGGATGGGGGTAAAGAATCGAACTTCACTCTTTCCCATAGTCTTCTCAGCATCACATTCTCGAATCTCTTCCCGTTTGCTTGTAAAACGCGGATGGGTAAGTTCTGCACCCCCTGCTAAAAGTTGCCTAAAATCGGTGTCTGGCCCAGGCACCGCCCGCCTCTCAGACAGAGCGAAGGCTGGCGGTTGAGGAGCTGTGATCCCTGGCTTATTTCTAAAGGCAAGCTCGCCTCCCGGAGCGGCGGAGGGAGGCCCCGCAGAGCGCGGTGTTCGCCCGGGGGCAGCTCCGTGAGCCCGGGCCACCACGGACGCTGCGCTGCGGCCTCCGTGCCTCGTTGGGGCGCGGCGTGGACGAGGCCAGTGGTGGCGGCGGCCCCCGGGGGATGGCGGCGGCCGGGCTCCGCCAGCAGGTGGCCCCCGGGTCCCGGCGGCGCCGCCCCTCCGCCGGCGCGGCCCCTCCTCCCGCGGGGGCGGTCAGCGCCCCGGCCGCCGCTCCGCACCCGCCGCTGCCGCCCGCTGCCGCTGCCGCCGCCGCCCTCCCTCGGCTAGCCGCGTCCCCCGGGCCGCGTCCGCAGGCTGAGCCCAGGCGGGCCGCGGCGAGCACCCTGCAGCTTCGCGCTCCCGCCCGGCCCCGCTCCCAGCGGAAAGTTGGGCTGCGGCGGGCGGCGTTCGGGAAAGAGCGAGGCGGCATGAGGGGACACCAAGGGGGCGCCTAAGACACCGAGAAGGCGGCGCCGCGCGAGGGGACAACTTCGCCCGGGAGCCCGCTCCCGCAGCCCCCGGCCGGGCTCGCGGTGGTTCCTCCCGTCCCTCGGCCTCCCCCGCCGATCGAGACGCGGACCTTGGTCCCGGCGGCTCCGCGGCGGTGCCACGAGCCCGCCTCAGCCGCCGCCTCAGTCTCCTGCCGCGCCGCCACCTTGCCCGCACCATGGAGTTCTCCGAGAGGAAAAGAAGCAGGAAATCCCAGAGCTTCAAACTGGTGAGCCGAGGTAAGCGGCCGGCCCGGGGACAGCGGCGGGAAGCCGGCGCCGCGCTCCGCGCACTCGGCCCCGCGCGCCCCGGCCGCCCGCGGGCTCCACGCCGGGGGCGCGCCCGCCACGACCCCCTCATCCCCGCCCGAACCTGGGGCCCCGCGGGCCGTACACGCCCCGCCGCGGGGAAAGTTGTGCCTGAGGGGACCCACAGGGTGTTATTGAAGGTAAACAAGTCGGAGGGCACGTCAGGAAATTAGCAAACAATGACACCGGGGAGCCGAGCCCTCTCGGGGGTGCCGCCGCCGTGGCCGCCGCTGGGCTGAGGTGGCTGACGGTTTGCCTGGCCGGCAGGCCGACCATATACTGAGATTTGTTTTTGTTTTCATTTTTCCACCCCGCAAAGAGAAGGGAGGGGGAAAAAGATGATCATTGTTCTTTCTAAGAAGAATCAGCTCATTAGGGATCCAAGCTGAAAACAGAAATTGTTGACATACAGCATCTTTTCTAGTTGAGTGGTTTGGGTGGAAAGGTGTTTTAAGACTAGATCGCCTACCAGTCAGCCAAAGTGTCATTACAAGAAAGAAAGAAAGAAAATCCCAGCTAGGTCCTGCCGACTAACAGGTGTACAGCACACTCTTTATGCTTTTTTTTTTTTTTTTTTTTGTCCGGGGAGGAGAAAGTTGAATAGTGTCTCCTGGGTTCTGTTACTTATTCGAACTGATCTTCCTGATCTGAGTCTTTTTTTAAAAAATGATGACAACTCAAGATAAGGAATACACCTGTCAAAATGTCTTGTGTCACCTTAATAAACGAAAGGGGTGACATCCCTCCACCCCCATGGTAATGTCACGGGCCCTAATACTTAGTTTCAATCCACCTTCTTTAAATATCTATGAATCAACTTGAGGTCAAAGCCAAATCACAGAACCTGTCCACTTTCCCTGAGTGATTTTTATCTAGCATTGGCATTAGAGTAGAGAACCACGTGATTGTTCCAAGGACCTGAGAATTCACGTGTAAACAAATGGATATTGGAGGGTGATTTCAAGCCATCAAGTTTCTCAAACTCAGCTAAGCTGAAAGAAGGATTCTATGAAGCCTACTTTTGGTTAGTCTGGAAATGGTTTAATTATAGACATTTTGAGGATCTGCTCATCTGTGTTTCCCCTAATTTAGTTTTGTACTGTTTAATGATAGAGGCCTGAAATAGTGTATGTATTCAAAATATTTGGCTCTTCTTTCTTGGTATACCCCACCCCACCAACAAGGATGTTGATTACTCGGTTTTTGTACTTTGTAAATCTCTCCATGTGTAATGGCCCTGTTGATACAATGTGCTCCATTCAGGACTAGGGGCTGCTTTTCTGTCTATGACCTCCGGGAACTGACTACTCTGTCTTAAAAGAGAGGGCAGTTTTGTCACATTGTCCTGTGAAAGCTTGGATAGTTGATGGAAAGAGACCTCTCTTTTCATACCCGAGTGATTCCACTTTGTAAAGTTACCAAAGTTCTGTAGCTTCCACAGGAAATTTTAAGATGTTGTATTTGAAAATCTGATATAGCAAGTTCTTCCTTCTTTTTTTTAAGATGAGTTTGATTCTGCTGTGCAGGTGCTTTTCAAAAAAATTTTTGAAGGAATGCTAAAACTATTTTGTGTTCAATAAAGTACAGTAGTTTAATGCAAAAGATTAACTTATGTGAAAGGTAAAAATCTTGTTTCTTTTCGAAGTATCCTCTTTTTTTTTTTTTAAATAACACATCAGTATCTTTTTGGAAAAAAATGTGCTTACTTTGAAGCTTAGATGCTCTGAGTAAACTGAGTCAAGAGGTAGTTTTGAAGCAAACTACTAGTGAGATGCTCTCAAAAATGGGCAGTGGAAATAAATTTGGGAGACTCCCCTGGCCCTCAAATCGGCAAGATTTTTCTTTTTCTTACAAATGTCTTTGCTGTCTCAGAGAAAAGAAACCTGATAATTGGTATCTGAGGGCAAACTTTACTGTGAAAACTAACCAAGCATAGCTGTCTGTAAAGTCAAAGTAATGTTTAAAGTTTGTGTACTTCACAGAGAGCCAAGTTTGAGTGGTTTCTGTTGACTACAATCTCTGTGAGAGTCTTGAAAATATACCTGTAAGTTACACATATAGAGAACGGGAGTCTTGAATTGCTTATTCCTCTTTCTTGAAATCATTAAAATTCTAATTTTCGGTTATTTTCTCGTGCCAGATTATCACCATGAGGTGTATAAGATCTCAGAATTCAGCAATGATGTTAATGGGGAGACCAAAGAGACACAACCCATTTTTTTAGGTAGGTTCCTATGTCAATTAATTTCTCAGCAAAACAGCATGGTGTGGCCATTTGCAATTTCAGGGGCAGGGTTGGGGGAAGAGATTGTGCAAGAAGGGGAAATGTCTGCCATCGCTTAATGTATGACATTCTTTTCATTCAAGACCTTTTATTTTACAGATTGCCAATATATCCCTTATTAACATTGCTAAAAGTTGTAATTTCAGACATAAATGTTTATTAGTGTCTACACACAGTGCTAATTATCACTCAGTCACAGAGCCAGATGCTGACTGCGCAGTTTTGTCGCTCGGTGCTCACCCCATTTACATTGCATATTCGCTGGCATGCTTCACTGGCAATAGTTTGTGTAATTGGGGTATTACATCTTTGACATCTGGATAACAGAAATTCAATTTCCAGGAAGCTGCTATTTGTTTGGTTTTGCTTCTGCCTTGGGTGGGATAGAGGATTAATGTGCTGTCTTATTATAATGTCCCTTCACCTCTATGGCCTGGTTGCTAATCCTGCCATGACAAAATTAAATTAAATCTACAGTCAAAAAGCGTAAGGAGGATAAAAGTGTGATTGTCTGCCTAACCACCTCCTGATAATGCCAGTTACTACCAAACAGCTTTTTGTTTCTGGCTGCATCCTTCTCACTAATACCTGTGGTCAGAGAGAAGAGCGCTGCTTGTCACCTGTCACTGTCCTTCCTGGTTTTCCTACCTCAGGGACAGACAGAGCAAAGGCAGCATCCCATAACCCTACTGACAAGTGGCATTGCCAGAAGGGTAGCCTGTTTGCCAGGTGTAGCATGGCCATCAAGTATGTATGTGAAGAATCTTGCATATCCAGTTGTTGTCTGCAGCCTTTGAGCCAAAAATCAAACTGTCTAGGATGTTCCCTCTCAGAGTGCTTAACAAGGCAAAGTGCAGGGAAAATGGTGACATTTGGCTTCAACTTTGTCCATCCTGGACTCTCTACAACCCCAGGTAGTAGGGTAAGGGCCAGGTACTGTACAACCAGGAGGCAGAACACGTGACAAAGTCAGGGTAAGAGCCGTTGAGAGCAAGAGCCAGAACTACCCAGTGACTGGGGATGGGGATGCCTGTGGCTGGATTGCTGTGTAGACCCCATTGGTAGTTTTTTTTAGATGAAAACATTTTAACAGTTTCGAGATAGTGTTTTCTCTCTGTTTTGGTCTAAGGAAGAGAAAGGGAGCGGAGGGTGTAAAGGGCGGGCCAGGCAGAAGTCTCACTCACAAAGGTAATATCAGGAAACATAGCAGCCCTTCCAGAACAATCCTAACAGGTGTTCAGATCTTTCTAATAAGGTAGAGAACATTCCCAAGACCAACACCACTCCTAGTACAAATTGGCTGTTGTGAGCACTGAACACCAAAAATCAAGTGAGGTGCTAGGACCCAGAAAGAGACATGTCTCACTTTGGACTCTATTCAGAGCACTATCCTGGGTCAGATGAGTTCTTTAGGGACCACTTGATGTAGCCATTTGAGAAGATGAATTTGCCTTCTGGTAGAAATTTTACATTTCTCATGTAAGTGGAACATCATGTTCTGGATTTAGTTCTTGTGCAGCAAAAGTCTCCTCGAAGCTCCTTCCTGTTAGTTGCTTGAAAAATAGTGATGATGCTGGATAGTCATGACTAGTGAGACTGGAAGAAGGTTGAAGAAGAGCAGGATGCTCATACTTTTGATTTAGTAAAATGCAAGCTCTTAGACAGGGCAAATGTTCTTTCTTCCGTATCTGAATTGAAGATAAAAGAACCAGGCGTGAAGTCATCTTGAAAGTGGTTTGTAGAAGGCCTTTGGAAACAACAGCTCAGAGACTAAGTAAGTACCTGTTCTGGGGAAGTTCAGATATGCTTCCCAAAGAATTAAAAAGAAGTGCAGATCATTTGGAAACATGATTTCTAGAGCAAGAAATTCCAGATAACATCTGAAATTAAGAATTTTGTTGTTGACCGTGTTACGATTTATGTTATTCTTCTTAAAACATAGATTTATATCAGGCTTGTTCCCTAATATTACCTAGGGTGTGGCGCTAGGAGAGTTGGATACTTACATATTTGAGAAGTGTATACCTGTAAAACATACTCGCACATAACTCCCGTGATTTACGTAGGACTTTCAGTATTCAGACATGTGTGTTTTTTATATCGCTCTGCATCTATGAGATCCAAATACAAGTCTCGGGAATAGGGAGTCTCTTAGAGTTTGGCAGAGCTTCCCACATCAAATCTATTTCCTTGGACTATGTAGGCAGCTAACTAACGTAACATACCCAGCGTGGTAAAGTATCTCCCTAGAATGATGGCTTGTGTAAGTGCTTTGGGAATTACTCACATGCTTTTGATTTGATTAAGGGTTATAAGAGGTAACTTTACCCTGTGGACTTTGACTTTCTCAAAGCTAGCCCTCTGAAACTACAGTGAAGATTTGAGCACTGTTTGAAGGGAAATAATGTGTTTCATCAATTCAACAAGTGTTTCTGTGAGGAAATAACTGTGAGCTGAGCCCCTTTCTGTAATGTGAATGGGATCAGAAATGGATAGGACAGAGACCCTACTCGAGGACTCAAATCTTTTAGGGGGTGTGGAAGCAGTAAGGTGCAGTGTGCAGCAGTCACTACAGCAGAGGGTTGAGTGAAGTGTGCAAGGCTCTTTAGATCAATGTTCTGATTTACTCCTCACAGCGTACCTGTAACAGTGTCTTCACCCTCATCTTTGATAAGGCGTAGGGCAAGTTTGACCTGAGCTTTAAACACTCCACCAGGAGTCTCTCTCTTCCTGAACAGTAATTAAAGGACAGTTGGAAATGAACAGGGAAAGGAGCAAGAGCTAGTTGGAAGGGTAGGGTGGGGAGCTAGACCTTGAACTGCAGAGATTTGCATAGGCAGAAGATTCCTGGTGAAAAGGGTGGTAATGGCCAGCACAGAGTGATAAGCAGATAGGCATCTTTACTGTTAGAACTAAAGTGGGTGTTGCATGGAGAGTGTATTCTCCTGTTATCTGAGAATAATCAGGGCAGTTGTTGTTATTTCCATAATAATGGAACCAAAGCTCAGGTGAAAGGTTGAGCCAAGTGACAGGTTATTGAGGCTTTAGCCCCTTCTTATACGTTAGATTTTAATTCAGATTTACTTTTGTGGTATGTTAATCTGAGGCATGTTTCTTCTTTGGGTGTTCAAGCCTCATTCTTTTATTCACTTGGTAAATATTTCTTGAGCTCCAATTACATTTGCGCCAACCCCTGTTTGTCTTGTTCTTTTTCATTTCATTAGTAACATAGCTTTCAGCAGATGAAGCAGTGATGCCTTTGACTGGGGTTGAGAGCTTTGAATTCGTCATCTCTTTCTTGATGAGAACTGCCTCTACCACGGGCTGCAGGATCTCAAGAGAACACACTGAGAAGACACCACCTCTTCAAACTAGAAATTTAGTCCCTGACCACAGTGCAGGGACTGTTCCCTGGGACAGCCAATCTTTACTTAGGGATTAGGTAGCCTGGGTCCCACCTCAGTTCTTGGATGGCCTCACAAAGTACTGCCTGGGACCATCCCAAAAGGACAGAACCCTTGATGTTTCATCAGATAGCATGCCGAGAATTGAATGTAACCTGGGGGTAAAGGGAACCAAGAATATGGAAAAAGACAGAATCCTCAAATACCAGCTTTTGGGATCTAAAATGTTTCATTCGGGCCTCTTAACAGAAGTTTCACCCTCAGCACCACACCCAGTTATAGTCTCTGTACCTGGTCTTTTTCTTATCAGTGCTTCTCTCCCTTGATGGTACAGTGAGGGGGCATCTCTGTGTGCTAGGAATATGGCAAATGTAGGTACCACTTACCAAAAGCCAGATGCAATATAATGCTAAGAACTTGGTAAGTTATTCCATTCATTGTCCTAATAAAAGTACTGTCATTCCTATTCTTAGGAGAACTGGAGAGTTTACAGAGTTGCTTGGTGGGAGAACTGGGATGCAAACCAGTGTGACTCCCCACAAATTCTTCCCTTGACCACATGTTATGCTTATTCAGATGCACTCCCCTGCAGGGTCCCCAGCATGTACCGCTGATAAAAGGAAAGCAGAGCTGTCCCAATGAGTGAAGGAGACCCAGAGAGCCTCACATACCCCTATAATAGTCCTCTGAATCTCCGGCTTGTTGGAGTACTGCAGTCATTGT
Organism: Cricetulus griseus; assembly: GCF_003668045.3. NCBI lineage: Eukaryota > Metazoa > Chordata > Mammalia > Rodentia > Cricetidae > Cricetulus > Cricetulus griseus. The sequence continues at coordinate 221,932,265 of NC_048596.1, forward strand.
TTAGTAAACCTTGAACTCCATGTTTCCTAAGGTTGCAATCAGCACCAAAATGTGATCATACTCCAGGATCCCCTAGAGACTTCAGGAACACTTGCAGCCTTCTTCATTGTTAGCAAGTCACCTGTGTCATTAGATGTATTATACCTTTGGATGCAGACTTTGTCTTTCTTAAGCTGCTACTGGGCTATCTAGAGTGGGGGGGAGGCATTTGTAGTTAGTCTTGTCTCACTGCTTTCATTTTCATGTAATTACTACCACTGCTAGACTTGGAAATAGACCTTGGTCCACCTCCTGTTTTACAAATGAGAGACTTATCTCAGGGATAAAAGTGACTTGCTTAAGCCTTACAGTTGCTAGCAGTTGACCATGGTTAAAATAAGGTCTGTAGACACCTGTTCTGAGATCTTTGGCCCTGGCAGAGTTGCTGCTAATCCTTTTCCTCACTGCCCCATTCTACTCACATGAGCTGTTCTGACTGAGTGGCTCTTCTCTTCAGGTACTATAGAATCAAGTTGGTTTCTCTTAACTGAGCATGCAGCATCTAATGTCCAAATTTGCCATAACCTCCCTGCCTCCTGATGCCTGCTCCCCAGTAAGTAGGACCTCTCAGATGAAGATGGGCACCCAGGTAGGAGGTTGTTTATAACACAGAGCTGGAGAAGCTCGGGAACCACACAGAAAGAGAGGGTTCTTCATGGTCTCCTGTGTGCTTGGCACTTCCACACTTTCAGTCTTAACTCACACTGCTTCTGAGCAGACATTTCCATTTGTAGAGGAGAGAAGTGGGTCTGTAGAAGTGTATACTAGCCCCAAGGTATGGAAGCCAGTAACTGGGTTTGAGTGTGGTCTGACCCGATTCTTTCTGCTTCTGCTTGGTGGAGAAAGTATGGCTTGTCCTCCTCATCTTCCTGCTTGTCTTCCTAGCTTACCTTCCCATCCTTCACTTTTGCTTACTCTCACTGAAAAAAATGTTCCATGCAAACTGTTCTTTTCTCATAGGCCCTGAGGTTCCTTATGTTCTTATCTCTGCCCTCTAATCAGAGCTGCTTCATGCCTTGTCCCATGTCCAGACTTCTATTGAAATGCTATCTGTCCTCACGGGGTCTGAAGTTCAGTTCCAATTCTGCCGAGGCCACAGGCCTGGTCACTTTATACCACAGCGCAGAAAAAGCAGGCTTAGGTTCAGAAATGTTCAGTTTGATCTCAGATGAGCAGTTAATGACACCTCGAGAGGCTGAAGAGATGGCTCAGTGCTTAGGAGCACTGACTGCTCTTGCAGAGGACCCAGTACCTACATGACACACATGACCATCTGTAACTCCGATTCCAGGGACCTGGTCTCCTCTTCTGGATTCCACAGACACTGCATGCATGTGGTGCACAGATATACATGCCAAGCAAAAAACCTACACACATTTTAAAAATAAAACTAAAACAATGACACCTCAAACAAAACTCTTGATAGAGTAATATTGCCTGCCAGACTACTTCATCAGATTCTTCTTCAGCATAGAGAGTCCTAAATAACATCTTTTCACACTGGAGACTGTGCTCTTAATTCCCGTTGTTCATTTCCCACTTCTTCTTCCAAATTCAGAGTGTTTCTCTTCTGCATGTTTTACTATTGAGGAACAACACTAGTTCTTTCTGGTACTTACCACATACTGCCTCATCTTTATTTTTGTGCGTGGCTTTATTGTGATCTAGGTAACCATGCAAGTCCTTCCCCAACCCTGTTTCTAACAGTTGTCACATTGAACTGTTTGTTTATTTTCACCACCTCTCCTAATCTGTCCTGATGTGGCTTGTCCGATCCTAGAGGCAAGTGTGGCCTGAATTTCTCTTCAGATCCTCTGAAGCACTTGGTATAGTGTTGTATTTATAATGGTGCTCAGCTGTAAGTCTTAGGCCTCTCATTAAGTATGTGGATGTATCAGACACTGTTTCATCAAACTGAAGAAGATTCACTTAAATGACCTACTCTATCGCAACTTTTGCAACAAAGAGCCTCTTTGAGGAGGTTCTTGTAATCTACCATGCTGTCTTAGTTTACTGTTCTGTTGCTGTGATGAAACACCATGACCAAAGCAACTTATGAAGGGAAGTATTTAGCTGGAAAGTGGTAACACACGCCTTTAATCCCAGCACTTGGGAGGTACAGGCAGCAGATCTCTGTGAGTTGGAGACCAGCCTGGTCTACAGAGTGAGTTCCAGGACAGCCAGGGCTGCTCAGAGAAATCCTGTCTTGAAAAACAAAAAACATACAGTGTCAGAGGGTTCAACCGTGATCATCATGGTGGAAGCATAGTGGCAGGCAGGTATGGTGCTGGAGCAGTAGCTGAGAGCTTACATCCTGACCCTCAGTCAGGAGACAGAGTAAGACTGTACCTGGCTTGAAACTTCCAAAGCCCACCCCCAGGGACACACCTCCTCCAACAAGGCCTTCCTTCTTAAACCTTCCTAAACAGTCCACCAATTGGAAACCAAACATTCAAACATATGAGCCTATGGGGGCATTATCATTCAAACCACTACACACATTAAAGCTAAAATTTGGGTTGTCTGATGCTGGTCGTGAGATACAATTTGAAATACTTCTTTTAAAAAAATCCAGAAAAGTTCAAAAAGGAGAGAAACTTGCATGTAAAAGTCAGTATCATGTTGAAAACTAAAATTGAGAGGCCACATGCTCTGCTTGTGTTGAAACTTGCCCTGATATTGGAACCACTTCATAGATGCAAAGTGCCTGAGATAATACCCATTTAAAACCATGGCTAATGCTGCCTAGTTCTCAGAGTCCTCACAAAGCAGGTTTTAATTTAAAGAAAATAAAGCTGTACATTATACAATTTCAACAGTAAGCCTACCAGCCATCACCTTTCTGGGGGAACAGAGGCCCTGAGCACAGCTGCTCAAGTCACACCTTCCCAGGGGGCCCTACAAGGACATTGAGGCTGATATCACCCACACCCACTGTTGGGGACCCACACGGGGGCAATATCTGTCTTAAGGAAGGTTACCTTTCTCAGGAAGGCTCCTTAAGTGAGAAGTGTAGATGTCACAATTTACTTCTCCTACACTGTGATTAGGTCATTAAAAAATGTCCTTGAAGGGCAGTGTCTGAAACATATTGGTAGTTTCTCCCTCCTGCTTCCCATGACAATATGCTTATACTTAAAAATAAAAAAAATATATGGACTTCTATAAGAAAAGTAAAGATTTTGGAACAGTGTATTTTGCATCTCAAAGTTAAAAATAGACCTAGGATATTGATACAGGAAACCTGTTATTCTTGTAAGTAACAGATTATTGGAGAGAAAACAACCTAGAAAGGGATACAGCAGCAGCAGCAGCAGCAGGAAAGACAGCCTGGGCATGCCAGAAGCCCTAACATGGAGTAGTTGATCCAGGAGCACCTCTAATTTCTTTCCAGCATCACACACACATTGGCTTGCTCCCCATGCTTGACATTCTCCTTCATTTCATGCTTTCTAGTTAAGACCCATACTCCTTAGCATGTTAGGGTCCCAAGCACAAGCTGTGTCTCCTTCCCATTTATTCCCGACACTTCCCTTCTCAGTCCCTATACTCAGCTGGACCAGCCACTTTTCACTCTTACAGCAGGCCTGCTTCCTCAAACTGTCACCTCTCCTTGTCACCTGCACCTTGTCACCTCTCCTTGCCACCCGTCTTCCTCTTTCATTGGTTCTCTCTGTCATTCCTCTAGGTAGTCAGCATGCATTCCCCTGCCTCTTCCCTGCAGCATTCCTGAGATGCCTATTAAAGTAGAAACATAAGTAGTTTATTCATGGACCTCTCCTGCTACATTGTAGACTAGGGGTTGGCTCTGCCCAGAACATCAATAGTTTTTTGATGAATGAAGGGGAAAAAAGGGTCTGATTTTAAGCTTGGTTTGAAGTGAAACCATCCAGTTTAAAACTTGGTTACTCAACTCTTTGATCTCTTAAAAGCTCTTTTTTTTTTTTTTTTTGGGGGGGGGGTTCGAGACAGGTTTCTCTCGAGACAGGCATTGGAGCCTGTCCTGGAACTAGCTCTTGTAGAGCATACAGCTCTAGAACTCACAGAGATCTGCCTGCCTCTGCCTCTTGAGTGCTGGGATTAAAGGTGGGCGCCACCACCGCCTGGCCTCTTAAAAGTTCTTACCCTGGTGACATTTAGCAACTAATTGGACCTCTCATTTCACAAGTAAAATATGTCAATACTAGCAATGGGATGTTGTATGTTTCCTATTTCACTAGCTTTATAAGAGCCCCCACCCCAGCCTATCCCTCGGAAACAGGATGCTGTTGAGACACTGTGTGCTAACCTTCTTCTACCTCCATGGCCTTAGACACACACCACTTGTGAAGGTGCCCCTGAAATATTGCAGTGCATATTCCTGGGCATATCTACTGCTGGTCTCAGTCTCAAGTGACCTCTTCCACCCTCTGTGTGGTCCCCTTTCATTTATTCCAGGTTCAGCTTAAGTTTCTTGAAGGGCAAGGCTTCTGAGTTTAAATACTTACTGTTTTCCTATTGCAATATTTGGTACAGGATGGGCTTTTAATAACCATTGCTTGTTTGTTGGTTGGTTGGTTTTTGGAGACAGAGTTTCTCTGTGTAACCTTGGCAGTTCTGGAACTCATTGTGTAGACCAGGCTGGCCTTGAACTCACAGAGATCTACCTGCCTTTGCCTCCCAAGTGCTGGGATTAAAGGCATGTGCCATCACTGCCAGCTTTAATAACCATTCTTGAGTGAATGAGTACTACGTTGAACCATGCTAACTGTAATTTCCTACCAATTGTCAGTTAGTCTGAGTGAGCCAATACATTGAGTAGGGACAGTTTCTTTTGTGGGAATTTCCTCTGCAGTAGTGCAGTGAGGTCTTCATTCTATCCTTAACACTTTGGCAACATAACTATACATAAATGTCAGTAGATCCTATCCACATGTTTCTACAATCAAACATGCCTCCTACATATACGACCTACAGCATGCCTGGGTGTGGGGTAGTCATTGTGGGCAATTTAGCATTGACCCAAAAAGACAAAAACAAACCTACAGTTGTGCAGCACTGGGCATGCTGTCACTGTGTAGCAATCATAGAACATATTTACAGAGCTAGGATGCTCCAGTACTGCCCTCTGATCCAGTCTTGTCCACTGTTTCACATGTGGTTTCCTGGTGGAAACCTTGTTGTGTGGCACAGCACTGTGCCATTACCATCAGCTGACTGAGCACTCTTGCTTTGGTTGTTTGCTTATTGTTTTATCCTTCTCTGTCTGTGTGTATCACAAATGGGAGGCAGTGATGAGCAGAGAGTGATGGAGGGCACCATCTGTTGATGGTCAGGTTACTGTGCCTCCTTTCTGTACAAAGGACAGCTTGTTACATGTGTACTTGACAATGTACTTAAAATCATTGCAAAGTTGAGACAGATTTTCTTCCCTATTCCAGACAATCAGTATCCTTGTAAATAAGAATGCATAAAATTGTTCACTGAGTATTGCATTTTTTTTCAGTCATGTACAAATATATTGTGTTATTTGAGTTCCAAGGGTTTTATAATGTTTTTTACTTGGAAATCAAATTTTATATCTGAAAGGTTAATGGAGAAAACTAATTATGCTATCTGGTAACCAAATGTGTGATGAGACATTTGTCTCTGTAATTAACAGCAAGGAACTTTTATAGTTTCATAAAATCGAGTGCTACATAGAGTGTGCTGTGAGCATTTGTTTGGATGAGGTGTCCAAAACAGAGATGTTTATGGATGATATAAAGTTGAACTGAAATGGAATGCAGGTGTCTGTGCATCTTACAGCATTTCTCATTGTTGAAGTGGAAGCCAGAAGATTAATAACTTTACTTTGTCATGATAAAATAAGTAATGTGTTCTTGGAACAGTGGTACGGTACATAAGTTACTCAGTAATTCCAAGAATTTATTCTGTTCCAGGAATAATATCCTTAACAATTTATTTTTACAGAAAAAGTTGATGCAACATAATAGACTATGAAGTTGCGTATGTGGTTAATGGAATTATATCTCAAACATGACTTTACGCCTACATATAAAATGTACAGAATCCCACAAAAATGCAAGGTTAAGATACAACTAAAAAGTACAAAGTCAGGGGAGGTAGAAGTTAAGGTTCTTCCATTAACACTAACTCATTCTCATCGCACATATATAATTTTTTCGATTACAGCAAGACTTTAATGGGCACCTTAATATGCACTGTGTGAACCGTGGCTGGGGAGCTGCTGCCATGGAATGCTAGCTTTAGGATCTCCCCATAAGTTCAGTGTTCTTCCTTTGAATGCTCCTCTGGGAGGGAGAGCCTCGTGCCGGAACACAGCAGAGATGTGTGGCCCCCACCTGACCCCACTCCCCCTGGGTTACTTTGGCCATTCTTCATTTGTCAAGTAGAAGGAACATCTTCCACCTTGGAAGCACTAGTGGGAGGAATATTTCCTTGGGAAAAGCTTCCAGAAGACAAGATTGTGCAGAGGCACCCAGTGGCCCTGCTTGCCATCCTGTGCTTGCTCAATAGAAAGGAGTTCTTTCAAAGATACCAAAGTTATCAGTTTACTTCTTTTTTAAAATTTATTTTTATTTATTTTATGTGCACTGGTGTTTTGCCATGGGTGTCAGGTCTCCTGGAACTGGAGTTATAGACAGTTGTGAGCTGCCATGTGAGTGCTGGGAATTGAATCCAGCTCCTATGGAAGAACAGCCAGTGCGCTTAACCACTGAGCAATCTCTCCAGCTCCTGCCAGTTTACTTATTATAGGTCAGTTTTTAGAGCTTTCCTTAATGGAATCTTCCCAACATATCTGTCAATATAGTTTATTATATTAACATACAATTAATTTAATACAGTATATTAAATTAATATGATGTATTTATTTGTATTCATTTTGTGGCTGTCTATTGGACAGCCACTAATGCCAGGCTAAGAGACGTTTAACCCCCTGGGTTGAGATAAGGAAAGTACTGTGGGTACTTAGAGCAGTGGGGACTCGGGGTATTCAGGAACATGACACCTTAGAAGGTGGCCTCTTCTTTCAGGTTAGTGTTTTCAAGGATTCCTGGGTGTGCAAACCAGTGGGTCTCTGCATCTGTGTTTGTTTCTTGCATCTTTCCTTGCACTCTTTTCCTTTTGTGTGCTTGTTTTGTCCTCTGATGTGTTAGTTTTTGTTTCATCTTATTATTATCCCTTAGAAGCCTGTTTGTTTTCTAATGAGGGACAGAAAGGGAGTGGATCTGGATGGGAGGGGATGGGGAGAGGAGTATCGGGAGGGGAAGCCATAATCGTGATATATTATGTGTGTGTGTGTGTGGGGGGTCTATTTTCAATAAAAGGAAAGAAAATGGCCTCTTAGGTAGGTGGGTTTGAGCATTAAGAGATGATGGCATAAGTAGAAACTGAGACAGGGAGGAGCTTCAGAACCGCTGGAAAGCCTTCGTTATATTTAAAGTAGTGGGCCTGCTGGCTGGCTGTGACAGTTACTAAGTAATTAGATTCTGATTGAATTGCTCTGAAGGGAGGCAGACATTACCTATGTGATTCTAATGTGCAGCCAGACCTGAATGCCACTGCCATAAACATCGGGGACAAAGTGGCAGGAACCAAGACTCCAGAAAGGGAGGCCAGTGAGCCATGTTGGGGAGCTGGGACTTCATCCTAAAGTTTTTGGTATTTCACAGCAGGAGGTGGAATAACTAGATTTGCATTTCTGAAAGAGCCCACTATGGCCAGGGTGGAATAGATTGGAGAAGTATGGCACTGGGGTTTTTGGGTAGAAGCCTCAAGTGATAATAAAAATGAAGCTGTGGTAGTGATGGGGAAACAGCCGAAAGTAGCTAAAAAATGACAAGAAACAGAAGTGAATGATTCACTGGCTGGAGGAGTAGGAGAGAAAAGGAATAGTTCACCAGTTTCTGGCTTGGACAGCTGAGTTGATACCATTTGCTAAGGCTTGGAGATAGGCACAGTCATAGCAAAATAAGGCTGGAGATATGATATTAAGATTGATTTTGAGATGTCTAAGATAGGCTGTCTAATAGACGATTGAATGTGTGGGTCTGGGTCCCTGAAGTGAAATCTGCACTGGGGTTCTGTGTACAGATGGTCAGTGGAGACCACAGAGAACCAGCAACTCCAGAATGAGGAAGGGAGGGCAGGAGGACACCTAAACAGGTACCCTGAAGAACTAAGACATTAAAGGCAGTGCTTATACGTAGAAATGGACTGTGATATCAATTTAATGGATTGTCACCAGCCCTGAGAACAAAAGCAGCAGTGGTGATAATAATAATGATGATGATAAATAAGTAAATAAATAAATAAATAAATAGAAAATGTCAGAGTGCATTGCATGCAAGCATAATGAATTAATGAAATTCATGAAACATGACAGTTGTTTGCAAGCCATCCATGTTCTAGGTTGTCATAGAAATGCGTTTCTCACTTGAACCATGGTTGGAAGTTTGGAAGCTACTCATTTAAGTTGCCATTGCTCAGCTCTAGGGATTTCCCACTAGTCTTGCTCATGGAAGGCTGCCACTCTCTAAGTGCCTTTGAGTGCAAGGTTACTCAAATTCATGACATCTTTAAAGAAAAAGTCTGCAATTGTGACCTGTTTCCATAACCATCTATATTATTTACATTGGAAACAAAACTGTATAACAGCATGTGTATTTAACTTGCAATATTTAAATTTTTTTAATTACTGAAGAAATGTAATACAGCCAATACTCAGTCATGTTCACATTTAACTGATCCATGATGTAGATATGGAAATTAACATCTTGGGGAACAGAGATTTGCACTTGTGTATTAGAGCTCTGTCAGAAGATTTCTGTACAGTAGATTAGAGGATCAGCATTTCAAATTATATTGAAAAGGCTGTCTCTTTCCAAACAGTAGGTTATGAATATTTCATCTCTTACTGAATGAAGGCAAGGTTTTTATTTACATTACTATAGGAATTCATAAGCATCTCATTTTTGTTGTTGCTTCTGTGTGTGTGTGTTTATTGTTGCTTTTGGTTTGTTTTGCTTTTGCAGTGTTGGGAATTGGAGGCAGCTCTTAATCTACAATCTTGTTATTTTTGTCCTATGTGTGTTATCAGCTTTTTGCTATACGTGTCACAGAATCACTAACATAAATATATTCAGATTCTCCTTTTCCCAATAAAACATTGGTCTTTCATAAAACTAACAGATTTGTATGAATCAAGTTTCTAATTTAAAAGGAGATGTATGAGCCTCATTGTTCTTAGTCTGAAGTAGCACAGCCAAGTCTGACACGTAAAGATGGCCCTATAAGAAATCCATGACTACCACCATATGTTGACATAGTGAAGTGACCAACGTGCTAAGCTGCATCCAGATTATGTGACAGCAACTCCCAGGATACCACTCATCGTGGCCTTGGCATGGAGTCCCCAGGGCTTAGGACAGTGGTTCTTAACTTTCCTAATGCTGCAACTCTTTAATGCAGTTCCTCGTGTTGTGGTGACCCCCAACCATAAAATACTTTTCATTGCTACTTTATAACTAATTTTGCTACTGTTATGAATCATATGTAAATGTCTGATATGCAACCCCCAAAGGGGTCGTGACCCACAGGTTGAGAATTCCTGGCCTAGGACAGAGTAAAAGCTCTACAAAAAGTAGCTTTAGCATTATTTCCCCTAAATACATATATATTCCTTTATAAAACACAAGTTCTGTTGGGATTTTAATGGAAGATGATCTCAAGCACATATTCTATAAGTTGCAAACTACACAGCACCCCAGAACCTTCCTTTCCTGGCTTTCTTTGCTGTGTTCCCTAGCCCACGTCAGTCTTTTCTGCCTAACTCTGTCGTGATGTTTTCTTTTCCAAAGCTATTGCTATCAGTTGCCTTACACTTAGTTTTAGAATACCACAGGGTAAGGGGGTGTAAATAATTTTTATAGATTATTTTTCTTTCAAAAAACTAATGTATATTTGAAAATTCTTTTGAAACTTACACTTTGTGAAGTTGAAAATGGGGGAAAAACTACAAGATCCCATTATCATTATACCCTCAGTGTTAATAATAATGTTTGTGGAAATATGTGTCTGTAAATGTGCTTGCATTACCAGAAGAGAAAATGGAATTACATCATATCATGTATTGCAATTTTTTTCACTTAACTAAATCTGCATTTATTTCACTCATAATTATTACCTACCTTAAACCAGCTAGGCAGTTGTAGGTCCTGGTTATCCAGTAATGCATGTGGTCATTATGAACACAGCCTTCAGGGAGTTTATACATACTTTCAAATTCTTATGCAATGGTCTGTCTCACTCCCTACTTATTTGTAATGATATTCTACAAATGCTCCATCAGTAACATTTGGGTTGTCCCCAGTATTTCCGTAAGGAAATGATGCTACAGTGAATAGCCTTATACTATGTCATAGATGGTTGTTGAACTGTTTATGTAGGATTAATTCCTACAGGGTGGCTTTCCAGTTTTATTTTGTTTTACCAAATTATATACCTACCAGGAACATATGGAAATAGGTATACCCCTATTCAAAAATAGGTTTTATGAGTCTATGATATTTGCCAGATTAAAGGACAATGAATTTCACATTAATTTTTATCACATTAATCACAAGAGACATAAAAATTTTAAATATCAAATAATTTATTCCTCTTATGAATTATTTTTGTGTCATTTGTCTAGTTTTCAGTTTAGCAGAGTCCTCAAACATGTGGTAGCATATTTACAGTCTAGATGCCCTTATCAGACTATCTGACTCACCAATTTAATAATCTGGCCACTTTTTTGCCTCTTTCCTGTTCCATGGCATTCAGACTATGCTGTGTGGAGCCCTTGGAGTTCTTGAATGCCCTCCAAGGCCTTACAGGAACCTGGGACCTGGCCCAGCCTCCTCAGCAAACTCCTCAGCAGAGTTTGCTGTTCTTTATTTATTGGGGTTTCACTAAAGATTGTGGTTTAAAAAGGGTTCACTTAGGAAACAGTTGCTCTCTCCTGTCAACTGTTGCTTCTCAGATCATGTTTTCCTGAGTTGGAACCCAAGTCTTGCATGCTCCTGGTAAGCACCCCTCACCCTCACTGAAGGATGCATGAATCTGGAATGAGGTGCTAATCTCAAGTGCTCTCATAGCAGAGCCTACTTCAGATTCCTTTTCTTCCAGTTCCTTGGCTGAGATTCATGGTGAGAACCGCACTGTAGACATGAGGAAGCTGTCTCCCTCTGCCCTTTCCTCACTTCTAGCATTTGACAGCTTACAGCTTAGTCTGTCCATGGTCCCACACCAGCCTCTACAGGTGTCTGAGAGGAAATGTCTTAGGCCATTAGTATAATCACGGTCGGCATACTACTTCCCACTGATAAACTCAACTCTTTTGTATTTACTTTAGCGTGCCATTACCTGAAAAATGCAAGGAGTTTAAAGCATGTTTTTAAAAAGTACTTTCCCGGTGTTGTGCAACTATCACCACTATCTGGTTCCAGAAGGTTTTCATCATCCCCAACAGAAAAGTATTCTCATTGTTACCTCTTGTGCATCAGCTCCAGTGCTCTAAGGCTAGCATTTATGAACTGGAAAAGCCAGCCCTATAGGATCATCTGTTGCCTACCCGACAGCCTGCAAGCTATTTCTTAAGTGTGCTTTTTTCCTTGTTGATAAAGAACAGTTTCTTTTTTTTTTTTTGATCAGCAAAAGACATTTAAAAATTCACTTTACATATTGCCTTTTTTATTTTTTAATTACATTTAATTTTTTCTTTTCTTTTTTAGCTTATATATGTATATATTTAGATGTATATAAAAAGAGCAATAATGGCAATATGTTATGCATCAAAAGCAGCAACAGCTTTTCCAGGTTCTGTAGTCTTTTGAACAAAATTGTAGAGACATCCAGCACACTCCATTTTAAAAAAACAAAAAACAAACAAAAACAAAAAAACAAACAAACAACAACAACAAAAAAGCAAAAAACAAAATCCCAGAAGACAGCACAATTCTGTTACTCTTGTGGTACTTGGCACCATTTTTTTTTTTAAATTAGTTTCTCAGTCATCATCTGGGAGGAAACCATTCTGAGCAACATCATTAAAAACAGCTCTGATAAAGCATGGTCACTACTGTGTATCATAAAGCAGGTCCACGTATGAGTGAGTACATATCATGTTTGTCTTTTTGTGATTGGGTTATCTCGCTCAGAATGGTTTCTTCAAGTTCCATCCATTTTCCTGCAAATTTTAAGATTCCATTGTTTTTTTTTTCTGCTGAGTAGTACTCCATTGTGTAAATGTACCACAATTTCTCTATCCATTCTTCGGCTGAGGGGCATCTAGGCTGCTTCCAGTTTCTGGCTATTACAAATAATGCTGCTATGAACATCGTTGAACATATGTCCTTGTTATATGAATGTGTTAAAGAACAGTTTCTTACTCATAGCACCCTTAGTGTATTTGAAGATAATCAAATCACTCAGTAACTATTATTACTTAGTGAAACAACACAGCTCCTTTAACTTCTTTTCTACTTCTTTTAAATAATTTTTGTTGGGTTTTTCATTATTAAAGCCTCTTTAAGACAAAACTGGACATGATAGTGAATAGTAACAACAGTGAGCATAGTAAGATTGTAACCAGCTAGCCCTAATTCTGTCCTTTTGTTCTGCTAAGGCAAGTGAGTGGTACATTTTATACTGGGACAGGGAGAGTACAGAGGGGAATTTGTTAATTGCCTCAATGATTGTGGAATCCAAAGGGAATAGGTTTCACTCACATATCTCCATTAATGTTTAAATGTATATTTTAAGCTGTCTGTATCCTATTATACGTTAATAGAAGATTCAGGTCCCTGCCTGTAAGGTGTCCAACAATCCCTGGAATTGTTGTGGACCTCAAGAGCATTTTTTCCAGAGAGGGCAGCCAGCTGAGGAACTAGTACTGAAGTTTTGCCTCCTTGGTCAAGTTTACATGGTTACATTTCCAAGTGCCTACTTATTATCTGATTTTATCAAAACAAGGTTCTTAGGATGGCTCAGAGATACAGCAGCAGACACTAAGGCTGTGGCATCAGTTCCTAGCACCACACAGAAGCTGCTGTTAATAGCCATTCAGATACATAAGCTAGAAACCTTGGAGTTATCTGTCATTGATTTTTCTTTAACATCCTTCTACCTCATCCCTCACAGGAGCTAATTACTACATCCTTTTGATTAAACTCCTTTAATGTCTTCTTTCCTTTTCCCACTCCTAATTGTGTCAAAAACTCATCCCTATGTAATTTTCAGCAATACTCACCCGGATTTCTCTCCACCTATGAGTTTCACCATCATCTTCCCAAATTGTTTTTCTAAAGGACTTATCTGATCATTTCTTATCTTTCTACTAAAAAGATAGTGAATTTAAGTTACCTAGTACAGTAACTCATTGTCTCCAGAGTAAAATTCTCCTTTGACCTGGCACGTAAGGCCATTGGTTCAATGGTGGCCTCACTGTGCCTTTCCTCACCTGCCATGTCTTAGGAATAAGAAACTCCTGCCACACAGAGTGGATGGTGGCACGTCTCTGTGGGCATCTTTCTGTAACTAGAAGAGGGCAGTGTTAGGAAACAGAGGAAAGCCCGTTTCACTCTCCCCACCCAATGAGAATGATTTAATCCAGGGGGCTGCAAAGAAAGCAGCGTCTTTGGGGAAGAATCACGTCCTAGTTTCAGGAAGGAAATAGTCAGGCAGTTTGCTAGCTGAACTTTTACGACACAGAAGAGGAGGGGGTCACTGGGCCTGGGCGAACTGGGGATGTTTTCCAGAGCCACAAATTAATACAAAAGGATTGGGGAAAGATATTTGGAGGGGAGTGTCTTTCAGTTTGTGCCTGGTGATCTTTGTATCTTTGAGACCCTGATAAATGTCTGTTGAATAATTTATTCAGGTGCCTTTTCACTCTGTCCTATTAATATATTACTTGTTTAGTACCTCTGTGTTGCCATCTCCACTAGGCCTCTTTCTGTTTTATAAGCCAGTCCTCCAGTTTCTCAAGAAAGACCTATAGAATGTGATTTGTAGTGCAAATGCATGGTGCCTTCAGAAGAGAGTAAGACACATGGAAGCGACATACTATCTTTTTCTTGTGATACCCAGAGTGAATAACTATGTCCTGTCAGGTATAACCTGGCCAAATTTGGAGAGATTCTTTGTGGAGACTGCCGTGTTGTCCTCTTACTTATCACTTCATGCATCACATGAATATTTCATGTGAAGGAAAGTAATCTAATAGAGTCTTGACATTGAGTGAAGAGTAGAATCCAGCCTAGAGTGTTTCCTGGACCTTGTCTTCTCCAGTTACTCTCCACCTTATTTTGTTCAGACAGAACCTCTTACTGAACTTTGAGCCTACTGATTCAACTAGATTGGCTCACTAGGAAGATCTAGGGACCCACCTGTCTCCCTCCCCTCCCAACTCTGACTGAGTTGTCTCATGAGCTCCAGTTACTATATAATCTAGAAGAGAATTAAATTAAGGCCAACAAGACTACAGCATGGTATAGCTCAAATGTAATGTAATTTGTCTTTCCTAAGCAGATTAGTCTCTTGGAGTTAAGTATAAGTGAAGATGTATACATACATATACATACATACATACATACATACATACATACATACATACATACATATCTTCATGGGCTTGCAAAGACATCAGTTCACAGGTTTCCTTATAGATTCTTGTTTCTCGAAATTGTACCTTGCTCCTGAGACTGTTTCCTGAAACCCGTGCATAAAAAGACACTGAGGAAATTAGACCCAGAAAGACAAAGAGTCAAACAGCACCTTAATCTCAGCCTCTTAACTGCTTTCTACCTTTTTTTTTTTTTTAAGCAATTGGAGTCCTCAATGATAGATTCGGCCCCTTTATCTGAACATATCACCTTCATTGGTGTTAGGCGTTTAATTAGCATCTTGGAAACTATGAACTGCGTGGACACTTTCTGGCCTACTTCTTTGTACCCTTACATTATCATAGGTTATCATAGCTCAGTTCTGAGTCAAACCTTTATGATTCCAGAAACTGAAATAACTTGTTAATAGCCAATGGCAAGTCAGTGCGGTTGAGAAGTGAATCTAGATATTCAGAAGACAATCCTAGTCTACCTGCTCTGCCAACCAACACTTGCTTTCTGCGCTCATGTGTCTCAGCCCATCTGTCTGCCCCCACTTTCTGTAGATTGACTCAGCTTTTTTGTGGTGTCTACTTAGTCATCAGGTCTCATTTCTGACCTTCTGCCCTCTGTGTCCTGAATGTGCTAGCAAAGCTCTTTCCCTCTCTAGACAAAACTGCCCAATCAAGAGTCCCAGGAATTCCTTTACCTTAGGAACACTGTCAGAGGCAATAGCCTCAGCTTCTCCCCACTTTTCTAGATATAGGGAGTCTCCAGACAAGAAGTTTCCAGAGTCTGTTTCTGAATGCTGAGTTGTCCACTAAGGATCCCAACCTACTTCTTTTAAGATACTTCCCTCCACCAGTCCTCTTCCGACCTTCCCCCTGGTCTCTTGACTCGTTTGAGAGAGAAGAGAGTTCTGCAATTATGTGCTGTTTTCTGTCCTTTAAAATGTCCTGCGGACACTAGACTTTGAGCTGGCTTCCTTCACAGCTACACTCTTTTGCCATCCCCCTTCTGGTCAGGTTTTAATTCCACTCAGTTTTGCCCTTCTTTGGAAGATCTTTTGACCTACCTTTGTAGGGGCTGCCCATCCACCAGGTTCTTCCTGTGCGCTCACCACCCTCTTTATTTCTCTACTCTAGGCTTCTTAGGATTCTGGGCATCAATACAACCAAGTTTGTATTTTGTTGTATGCAAAACTTCAGTTGTATTTTCAGTCTTAATCTTTACAGGCCCAAGTTCTAGAACCGTGAAACGAAATGACAAAGCATCTTAGATTGCCCTTAGATTGTTGCAGAACCCTCGTGGCTGTGTTTTTTTTTTTTTTGTTTTTTGTTTTTTGTTTTTTTTTTTTCTCCTGATGATAGCACTTTATCATAGAATTCTATCCTCCAAACACAGATGAACCTTGGTCAAGAAGCATTGCTGTTCCTGTTATGTATATATAGGGTTAGTGCAGAGAGGTGGACTGGCGCTGAGGTAAGAGCCTGTTAGCCTAGCCTCCTCTCCAGGGAGCCACAAGTGAGAGGAAAGGCAGCAGCTAGCTTGTGCCAGTGAAGACCAGCCCATGCACAGCTTTTGGTACTTCATGGCCAGTCTGAGCAAAAGGTCAAGAGTGGAAATACAGGGAAAAGATGCTTCCTCCTGCTGAGTGTGTGCTGTTGGGTGGCCGGGGAAAGCCAGTGTCTGACACTGAAATTCACACTACATCTGCTAGTAGGCTGCTTGCAGAATTCCTCTGGGAGTTCTTCCAGACACACCCTGCTCTGTAGACATAGTGAGAATGGTATAAATTTTGTTGGCTCTGCATTATTTAAATCGTGCTTGGTCATTCATTCTCATAAAATCTGAAATATGATTTATTGTTTCTGTATTATAACTTTGCTGGTGTTTGAAATAGAAAAAAATTTATAACCAATTAAGCTATTGTTCCTCTCAATCATGTATTAGCACATAATATAAATTTCGGAATGTGTTTTTTCTTGCATTCTGTTCAATATGAAAGACAGAATCTATTTTTATTACCATTTTTAAAACTGAAGTGACTAGGGTACCACTCTTCAGTAGAGCTCATGTTTGGCATGAGTTGATCCCCAAACTCCTCCCCCCAAATTTTGAAGTTACTTATTTCAAAATAGCTTATAAAATTTCCATACACAATACTGGGTAATAAAATACATTAATGAACTAAATGTCTAACTCGATACTACAGAGTATATAGGTTTTTGTAAAATTGCCCGGTTCTGCCTGAAAAATCTGGGTTATAGGATGCTAAGTGCATTAAAACATCATTATATGTTTACTTGTAATGCTACATTTTTCCTAACAGTTTCTTCTGTCTTTTTCTTCTCTTCACGTTTTAAATTTCAAGCATTTATTAGGGTGACTACATGGCTGTGTATACGTATTATGGAATAAGACTTTCAGTGCTTAGGTTAGGAAAAAAGCACACTTTGCCAGGCAGTGGTAGAGCACACCTTTAATAGCAGCACTTGGGAGGCAGAAGCAGGCTGGTCCCTGTGAGTTTGAGGCCAACCTGGACTACAGAGCAAGTACCAGGATAGGCTCCAAAGCTACACAGAGAAACCCTGTCTTGAAAAACCAAAAGAGAAAGAAAACAGCACACTTCATCTGTAAGAAGATGCCTGTGACTGTACAGTTTAAGGTCACATAGGGCTGGGGAGGCCGCACAGTATGGAGTAGGCCCTGGACTTTCCTCCAGCACCACAGGGAAGAAGAGAAGACAGTGTGTCTGTAGTAACTTGTAATACCTTTACAGTGTGATAATTATGTTTAGTAGTTTTTATTAAATATAAATATAGCATAGAGATAGCTTAGCTTTTTGTTTTGTTTTTTGTTTTTGGGGGGGGCAGGGTCTAATGTAACTCTGGCTGGCCTGGAATTGGCTATGTAGACCAGGGTGGCCTCCAACTCACAAATCCACCTGCCTCTGCCTCCTGAGTGTAGTGCTGGTACTTAGCGTGCACCACCAAACCTAGCTGAAGTGCCTTGTTTTGAAAAGAAAAAATTAAAACATGCTCTGAGGGAAAAAGAATCTTAATACGAAGTTGAAATTCAAAAACAAAACAAAAGCAGATCTGGAGACTGATTTCACAAAAATGTAAATATATGTCCCCCAACTGTAAACTTTTTTTGTTTTGTTTTGTTTTGTTTTTCGAGACAGGATTTTTCTGTGTAGCTTTGGAGCCTATCCTGGCACTCGCTCTGGAGACCAGGCTGGCCTCGAACTCACAGAGATCCGCGTGCCTCTGCCTCCCAAGTGCTGGGATTAAAGGCGTGCGCCACCAATGCCCGGCTTCAACTGTAAACTTTTAAGTAGTGAGGTGATGAATTTTAGAACATATACATTTTTCTCATCATCACAAAAGAAGGCAATGTAAGGGCATGAAATTTAGAAAGAGTGGTTAGCTTTTGCACAAAGTTCCAGGTTGGTACTGCAGGGAATGTGCAATGGATTTGCACTGGAGAAGTCCAGTGTGGTGGTGAATTTAGTTTCTAGCAGAGGGCAGAGCAGAGAGGTTGTGCTTCGCTTCTCATGCTGATACATCCAGTGTCTAGAGCAGGAATCCACGCAAGAGCCTCATTCAGGAGACTAGAAGCAAAGACCTTCCTGCTTGCTGTGCTGGCCCTCAGTATTCCTGTCTCCCATTGTCTCCTATGAAGGCAATGTTGCCACCAACAGTGTGCCATCCTAGAACATACCTGCTTTACACAACTTCTCTTTCTACCTTCTTTGTTTTGACCTCTGTTCACTGAGGCTGACAGATGAGGGGGCAGAGAAGTTGCTGGTTACCTACCTGCCATTGATTCCAGTTACACACAGATGGCTGTGGTTGAACAGATGACTAGCCTACTGGCCCCATCTTTGGTCTTCTGTCTCAGCTTTTTTTTTCCTTATGAACCCTCACTCATAAAGTAATTCCAAAGAGGAAACTGAAAGTTGGTTTCTGATCCTACACTAAAGAAAGCTTTTTCTCAGAGAGAGCCTGGCCAGAAGATTATCCTTAGGACATAGCCAGTTTTCATTCCTTTATGCTTTGTGAATTATTTAAGAGTGTGAAATCAGTTTTCTTTCCCATTTCCAAAGAAGTACTGTTTGCTTTAGAGGTGATGGCAGTGGACCATTCGTGGTTTGTTTTCTTTTGTTAAGTTACAATGCTAACTTTGACCCTGTTTCCATTAGGAGATGAAAACATGGAAATTAAAAAACAAATTACAGGGATGAGAAGATTACTGAATGACAGCACTGGGAGGATATATCAACGTGTTGGCAAAGAAGGAGAAAAACTAAAAGAAGAGCCCCAGGATTTGGAGTTAGTTTGGCCTCAGCGTTTGAACTTTTCTGCCGAGGCCCCACAGGGTCTCCACCCTCCTTCACGTGGGGCATGGAATGAACTACCAACCCAAAGTGGTCAGTTCTCAGGGCAGCATGGTACACGTTCTAGAACCTTCCAGAGTCAACCCCACACCTCTGCAAGTTCCAATGGTATGATTGTCCATCATACAGAATATCCTTGTGGGCAGGTATCCTGGCTTGTTTTATTCCTAAGTATTGAGTTTGTTCTTTGAGATCAATGTATGAAACCTACCTCACTGGGTTCTTTTTAATTTTTTGTGTTGGACTGGGGATCTCACAATGGCTCGGCAAACACTCTTCTCAGCAGCAGCTCCACTCCTTTGCCATGTTATTTTTTAAGGCAGCAGGGGAAGACATAAGAAGAAAGTCTGCGTATATAAAGCTCCAGACTTAACAGGAAAATCAGAGGGTCTGTGCTAAATAAACACAGGCTCCTAGTAGTGTTTTAATGAAGTAAGAATTCTTATCTATCAGTACACAGAAGATACTGGACATTGGTGCAGCAGCAGCTCCCGTTAGCACTAATGGAAACTTCCTGGTCGTGTGTTGTGTTGCTAATGCATGCTCTTGCTTATCCCTTTGCTTGCCCTCATCATCTGGAGAATCCTAGTTAGAGAGAGCCCTCACAGATCTACCTCTCTCTCCTACAGCCCTTTCTTTCACCCGCATCCCAGTACTGAAACTCACACTGAGAACTAGGCCTTTAAAGTGGTATTTCTCAACCTGTGGGTCACGACCCCTGAAGGAGAGGTTGAATGACCTTTCACAGAGATCGCCTAAGACCATCAGAAAACTTGGATACTTACATACAATTCATTACAGTAGCAAAATTACAGTTATGAAATAGCAACAAGATAATATTATGGTTGGGGGTTACAACAGCATGATGAACTATATTAAAGGGTTGCATCACTAGGAAGGTTGAGAATCACTGCTTTAAAATCTCTCAGACTGTTAAGTGGAGAGTAAGGTTCCAAAATTGTTCAAAGCTTAAGGGAAATAATTGATGCTTTTCTTGGTAATATTAATTTCCCATCCAGTGACATTGGATGTTACTTGGTTTATAAATTATGTATGGATGTGCAGATCTATAGTTTACACAAAGAACAAAGGAAAAATAAGGCATTTCAGATTCCTTGAAAAGTCAAGGATTTTCTTCCCTTCATTTTCATTTTATGAGGTCCTTTGGTAAAAAGAAAATGTTTTATTTTATTTTTTTTCTTAAACACAATTCACAGTAACCAGTTCAGGGGACTGAGAAGCCATCCTGAGACACTGATGAGACAGTAAGGGACTGTAGAGATGTACGGTGTCTTCTCTCAGTATCACATAGGCAAGTATCAAGTTCACATGCTGGCAGACTTCCAGGCTAGAGGACGCTTGCTCTTTAAATGCTCTTCCATAAAAGTAAAAAGTCAGTTCTCTTTAAAATTGGAAAATGATTTATAATGAGCCAAGAAGGGCTAGTCTTGTCCTCTAAAAAATCATAAAGATAGTGCTGAAATTAGTTCCTAGGAATATTCTGTAAAGCCTTCTTAACTCTGGAGCCAATAAGAGAAAAAAGGAGATGGTTTGGGCATATAGTGTGACCCTCCCACATCAGTGGTTTTGGGGGTAACATAGTCTACTCGCCAATATGCAAGAATGCTGGATCTACTTTAGAAACTGCTACTAACATTGAAACAAAAAATTCCTTCAAATGAGAGTCAAAATAGATCATTTATGTTTCTTGTTTGCATCATTTCAGTAAAAATATATTATGCAAGGGGCTGAAGAGAGTTCAAGTTGTTGAAGTGTCTGTGCTGTAGTGTGGAGACCTGAGTTCAAAGCCCCAGAACCCACATAAAATCCAGGTGTGGCTTCTGTAATCCCAGCACCAGCAGGATGAAGTCAGAAAGAACATATAAGCCCATCAATCTAACCAGATCAACGCGCTCCAAGTTCATTGAGAGACCCTGTCTAAAAACAGTGGAGAGACAAGGAAGACAGCTGACACCAACCTCTGCCCTCTACACACAGCAACAGCAACATGCACACCCAAATGATTCTCTCTCTCTCTCTCTCTCTCTCTCTCTCTCTCTCTCTCTCTCTCTCTCTCTCTGTCTGTCTCTCTCTCTGTCTCTCTCTCTGTCTCTCTCTCTGTCTCTCTGTCTCTCTCTCTCTCTCTCTCTATATATATATATATATATTCACACTCATCATTCACATAAAGAAATATAAATGTATTATACAGTTGACCCTTGAATAACATATGTTAGAATTATGCACTTCTGCCTGTAGGAAACTGTTTTGTAGAGATTTGCAACAGTTTGTGAAAACTCTCAGACAGACCTCACAGCCTAGAAATAGTGAAAAATTATGGGAAAGTTAGACATGTCATCAGTATATAAAATATGTAGTTTATAAAATCAGTTTATAAAATATATAAAATAATATCACTTATTATTTGCCATTATAATTTACTACCAAAATACATACATTATTTTTTTTAAAAATCAAGATTTATTACAACTTGGGCACACAAATACTATAGACTATCATGATGTCATTTGCAGTTTGGAGAAATTTTAACAAATGTAATATTTAGCTACCTCTTGTTCCCACTGTGGGGAATTAGAAGTGAAGTGGGATCTTGGCCTTCACTTGAGACTATGCCCTGCCCACCTCCCAGAGCTGCTCAAGGATCACTAGGATACAGATATGATTGCCATGTGTTTCTTTGGGATAGCTAGTGGTTCTAAAGCTGAGTCACCTCCCTTTGCTACTATTTGAATGTTAATGCTTGCGCTGTCCATATGTAACCTTTCATTCTTTTGTGGTTTTGCTGTGGTAAACTTCACTATCTACAAATAATGAGTATTATAGGAATTGGTTGTATCTCCTGCCTGTCAGAAACTTAGGAAGTAGCTGCCCCTTAGTCTGCCCCGATTCATGGTAGCTAACCTGGAGCTAGAGAGGTCCAGCTGCCAGAGCTTTTTTCCAAATGTGCTGTTTCTGTTCATGGACAGTGGGGAAATTCTAGTGCATATTTAGGGGAAACAGAGGAGAGTAGCTTTGATAAGGAAAGTACTTCAATGTAAACGTGAGAAGGAGACTGGTGATGAGGATTCTAAGATGCAGGGTGGAGAAAAGAGGGATAATCCTTCATGAAACACCTCTGAACCTTCAGGCAAAGTGCTGTGCCCTCCCACCCTGCCTCCAGCTTCTCCCCACCCCAGCCAGAGCGTATTGCAGAAGTTCCTGCGTAGCCACAGCTCTTCATTGTTGAAATGGCACACTTGCTAGTAAAACTAGTTTTTATTAGGCTGGTTTGGTTCTTAATATGAACTTTGTAGCACACATGCTACGAAGGTGGTTTTGTAGGGCTGATGCAGAGCCGGGACTGTTTTTGGTTTTGTTTTCACTGTTTGAGAAAGTAGCATGAGGGCTGAGGGGGATGGCTCAGCCATTAAAGCCTCACAACCAAAAATATAAGAGAAAATAGCATGAGTGTTTATCATGACTTGTCAGAGTATCGTTATCTGTGATGAACCGGCCTCACAGTAGACAGGCCTGCCTTGGCAGTGCGTTGTGTGCCTGCGTTCACACAGACCATGCCACCTGTGTGTAACGCAGCATGCATGCACCTTACAAGCAGAAGGCTGGGTAATTAGATAAAGTCAGACCCCAAAATTCAGGTTGTGAAAATTACTAGGTACATTTTCTTCTGGCACAGTTTGAAGATAATTGTACATACTTCAAAACCCTGTCAAGATACATTTTTTTTCCTTTTCTTTATAATTATTTTTTGCATGCTTTGGGAGTATATCATTCTTTTCTTTCTTGCTTAGGAGAACTTCCAGGGGCGAACTCATCAGCTGGATCCAACTGCTGTACTTGTAGCTGCCAGTCAACATTGCAGGCCATTCTTCAGGAGCTCAAGACCATGAGGAAGCTAATGCAGTTTCAAGCAGGTACAAAGACCAGCCCTGCAAAGCACCCTTTGATTGGGAATGTGTGCCTGACATCTTCGGTTGTGTGCATTGTCCTTTTGTCCCACACTCCTTCCCTCCCTGCTGTCTTACTGTGCCTTTTCAGGTATTCGTTTTCTTGACTTTTTTCAACAACCTATGATTTTGTCTTATTTTATTTTCTTAGCAAATCAAACAGATTTTGTTATTGCCCCTAATACTGCTGTCAGGGCTTATGCACATGAATTCAGTGTACTTCATCCCATGATCTCCTGGTACTTCACAAATGCCAGTTAATTAAATTTTGGAATATCTTATGTGAAAGAGCCCTTCAGGAAATGCAAGCCTCCCTGGTGAAGATGCTCGAGGACGTGAGCAGATGAGAAGTGGTGAGCCACAGGCTCTGCCTGTGACTTCTCTTGCATCGGGATGTAGTGATCAGGCATACCTTGCATCTGGCCACTCCCTTCACTTGACTCTCTCTGTTCTCTTTGTCACTGGGTAAGGTGAACAATGGAACCGGGCATGTAGAGCTGGGAATTGAATTCCCAGTTTCTCACCCTCTAGCCGGACGACTTCTAGGCCTCCCAGTTCTCATCTGTGAATGGAGCATTAATGTCTGATTCGTGGGGCTGTTTTTAAATGTGAAGGAGATAGCTATAGAAAGTGAGATTTTTGGAAGGCAGAATGCACACCTCAGTGTTCTTTTAAAAGCCCACAGCACTTTGTAGAAGTTTGGAAGTCGAGGTCCAGTGGCTTATTTTTCCGATTTTCACTATTAGTAAGAAAATTTATTCTTTATTTTTGTTACATATGCAAAAAATAACAAATCTCTCTCTCCTGACGGATAAACTGCTGGTAGATGTTAGTATGGGAAAGCGGGAAAGCAGCCTAGCCCTGTGGTGATGGCCCTTCTGACTCTGATCACGGTTGTGTTCATGAAGTCAACACTCAGAAAATGCACTTGGTGCCAGCCACAGCATTCTAGCAAAATCTTCACAGTCCATGGTATGGTTTTGATATAAAAAGCTTACTTCTTAGACATATCAGTCACCCACAATCAAATTTTTAGAGAAACCAAAGGGATTTCTGGAAACTGTATTTTTAAGGACTGAATTTGGTCTTATCCCAAGGCAAAAATAAGCATTTTGTCAAGTCAGTAAGTACTTGGCTCACCTTATTCCACCATGGCACTCTGTGTCCTTATCAGCCTGGCAGAGGTCGCCATCTCCTATGTAAGGACCTCGGAATGAAAGGTTACTTTACTCTGTAGATGCTGTTCACGGAGAGGGAATCTGTTAGTACTTAAGAAAATATGCATATGAAATTGTAATGATTTATTTTGTTACTTAAGCTCCTTACCACTGAAATGGCAAACTACAAATTGCACCCCTGTAAATCCTTAACTGGAGTCTTTTTAGAATCTATTAAGTAAATGCCATTTTGTCACCATGTTTTCTCTTCTGAACCTTTGCAGATTAGTGAAGCAAACGGCTCCAGAGCTATGGAGAACAAAAAGGATAAACCGAATAAATGACTCTCCTTTAATTTTCTTTTAAACTTAAAAATTCATGTTGTGCAGGCAGATTTACTTGGGGCTTATTGCCCATGAGACATAGATTTAAATTCTGTTTTGAAAGGTTCACCTTTATTTTACAGGAAGATGAGGACTTAGATCAAGCAGTTAAGATCTGAGTGCAGGAAAACTGGGCTCTTTCAAGACTTACAAGAGAAGCAAGACTCAGTAACCCTGTCTGAACACCAGAAACATTTCAGCGACTGAGCTTAGAAAGAGCTTGGGCCTGGGAGCTGCAGCCTAGCTGCTCCTGCTCATGGTTTCTGGAGTCTGTTTGATGCTTCCAACAAGACAGGCTAGCCAGGAATTAAAATGCAGCTGGCTATATGCTGGGTTCTCTGGAGAGCCCTTGCAGTGATACTGACTCCCTGGCCCCTCTGCTGGACATTCTGACCCACGGAGTCCAGGATTGGTTCTTAAGGCCTGGGAGTACTTTTCAAAATTCCACACTGATTCTAGTTTGAAGTTAAGATCAAGAACCATTGTCACTAGACACCACGTGCATGGTTAAATAATGCCACTATTCCAGCTAGTTGCTTCCAAAACTTAGAAATTACCTTCTAGTGCAGCAATAAAATTATTTGGATCAGTATAAATATTCTTGATTTGCAGACTTGAGGGAAATAAGAGGAGGTAGGCCTTGTTGATGTACATTTAAAGACTTAGTTTTCATGTGGCTTATGTTTATAGGTTTCTTTCTGTTTAAAAGGAAAAAGGCAGGTACACCTTGTCTTATTTAGGAAGTCATGCTGATACAGGAGGACTTTATGCAAATTGAAGCCATATTTTCCTATTTCATATTCCGTCAGAATGGTTGATAAATTCTTCTGAGAGTACCCCTGTGAAAAGTAAACTTGCCTTCTTGGATTTCTTAAGTATGTGTCATTGTGAGCACTTGTGAGTACTGTTCGTAGATTTGACAATGTACTTGACTCACTCACAACTCTGTCATTCCTACTTTCCATTATGTAAATCAATGAGGTCTGGAGAAGCAAGCAAACTAGTCTGCTGCCATGGAACACAGCGTGCTGGAGGTAGTTGACATGCAAAGGATACTTGATGAGAAAAGAAAGACCTGGCAAGATTAAGTGACTAATGTGACTTTTCCATGTGCTTACCCAGCCCTGTTCTAGATGGAATCCTTCCAAACTGTTTCTTTTAACTAGTCTTGCCTAAAGGATCATCATTTTGGCCCTTGTAGACTGTAACTAATCAGCTAATCTCCAAGGGATATTAGGGGTTTTGCTGGAATGAGCTTACCAGAGAGTATGAGCATTTATACCTAAATTTAAGTTTTGGAGTTCTTACTCCAACATGCCTTTTCGTTAAGCCATGTTTTTCCATAGCTCTTAACCCTTTCCTTCCATGGAAGCCAGAATGTAGTGATGGTCCGATGATCCACTGTGTTCAGAGCTGTTTTCTCCTGGGTGGTGCTCTGCTGTTAAGATTGTAAAGTGCCCCTACAGCCCTGCAGTGCAGGGTGACATTTATCTACCTGTGCTTCATCCTGAGGGAACCTCACTTCACTGTCAGTTTTTACATCACAGAGACAGACCTGGGTAGGTTTTCCTCAGAGACAAGTGCCTGTACCATATTTGTGTTTATTGTCCACAGTTGGAACTCAAAACAGACAACAACCCCCAATTTCCCTTATATGCTCCCAGCGAACCGCTGTCTCAAGAAAGAGAAATAAAAAGAAAAAAGTGCTCCCAAAGACTGTGGAACCTGTGACTGTGAAACCAAAGCCCAGTCCACTGGAAATTGAGAAGAAGCCAGCAGCCATGGTCACAAGGCCATCTGGTCTCCAAGCCACAGAGCTCACCTCCAGTGAGGAGAGCCACGTCCTGGGATTTGGCATTGTTCTCGAATCGCCTTCCTCAGATGTAAGTTGGTATTTTCTGGCTGCCGACCTAGTTGATAGAAGTTTTAGGAACCTTACAGTATACTTTCCATTTAAGTAGCTCTGCCCAAAACAAGTAGAGAAACTTGGAGGGATACATATGGGGAAGAGGGACAGTGACTGTAAGAACCGCCTTGCCTGGGATTTCCTTCTCTGGAAAATGTATGGCACCCTTATTCAAAGGCATACTGTTCCTTATCTCCGAAAGAAGGGTGTGCTGCAAATAATCTGCTCACTAATTTCTTTAAGACTTTTAATTTCCAAGTGGCAGTTTTCAATTTCCTCGGTGTAGAAAACTAAAAGAACATAATTAAATCCTTTGTAGATGGGCATAAATGAACACAGACGCATACAGATAAGGTCATACCTTTGTGGAAACACAAACTAAGAATAAAAAAGGAGCAGTGGTGCTAATTCTGTTTTATAGATGCAAGCCACACTGCTAATTAGGTGGCAGTGTCATGCCATTTACTCCATGTAATAATAGGTTAACGCTCTGCAAAGGTTTGCTATTTTAATATCATAGCTAGAGTGTTGTTGCCGTCTAGGATGGTAGATTGCATCTCAGATATCCATCTGACTTGCTGTTTTATATTCATAGGACCGTAAACGAATTTCTTTCATAATGTGCTGAATTTGCAGCTGCATACTCTATTTACAATATCTTTATCTAAAGTACATTTATGTTGCGAACCTCAACTTGTTGGCAGAGTTCTTAAAATAAACAAGAAAAAGTGATTCATTATTATCAGGTTGCATAGGATGAGGCTTCTGCTGAGAACTCCCACAGACTATTATAGGACTGGAGTTTGGCCTTCCCTTCTAAACTTTATATAAGAAACAAATTGCTAATTTTTAAAAGTCTATTTTGAATTATAGAAAGACAGTTTGCTAGCATAGATCCAAGTTGAGTCTTTAATGAAGAGCAGCAATGAAAACAATTATCTCGCTGTGTTTTCAAATTAGAAAATCCGTAGCACTTTCATCCAGTCCTCAGTGTTAAAAGAGGCATTTTGTTTTCATCCTAAGTATATGCCACAACCATTAAGCTCTTATAAATTAATATTTAATTTATAAAATCCTTTGTGGCAATGAGGTTCTGTATGGAATCAATTCCCTCGTTTGATGGTATCATGTCATCACTATGACTAAAGCCTGGTTCAAATCATACATTTGAAAACTGGAAAATTATCCCACAAAGTACATTTAAGCTGTTTTTTTGACCCACTGTCATATTTTTCTTAAATTTGTTTTCTGATAGACATTGATAAATTAGGAACAGTAATTGAGACTGGATCATCTCCTATATAGGTGTGTCTAGTGCCATTAATAACTGAATTGTCCCTTTTATTGTTAAGTTCCAAGTGTATTTTAGCTATAAATTGGAGGTCTGGTAAAGACCCTGTGTATATTTACAAAGTAGAATAGAATTTTTATTATTTTTACCAACATCAGTATTTATGTAATACATACATAAAAATAATTTACATTTATTTGTGGCTATTTTAAAGTAACAAGAGCTACTAAATTTGACAAAGCACATTCAGAATTGTTCATGAAAACTCAGGTGCCAATTGGCTTTGAACGATAGACGGCTCGATTCTAAAACAAGGTGGGAAGGCTATGAGTATGTCATCCTTACAGTACCCACCTAATAACACCATTTGATTAATCTCTTCAGTAGATACTGAACCTGCACCAAGAGGACTTGGCAGTGATCCCCAGTACTGGCCATGAAAATGCTGTGCATGGATGGTACTCATAAGCACTCATGAGGCTAGCCTTGCAATTCCTGGGATGAGGGGTGGGGCTTGAATCCCCCAAAAAGGATTCTCTGTGCTTAAGTATCCAACTTAGGTGCCTTTCTAATCTTTTAATATTTCTTAGCTATGAGGTTATAACATTTTTAATGGAAGTATAGAGGGAATAATTCTTCTAATTTTTGTAGCAATTGTTCTATAAAACAAGTTGAAGAAAATATAAGGAGATGGGAATTTATTTGAAAATGGTCTCTGAAAAATCCTCAGTGTTGAAAGGACCAAGTCCAAAGTCAGAGTAAAGGGCATTTGGTTCAGTGTTTGTAGAATAGCTGACCGGCTTTGGAAAAGTAGAATGCTTCCAGGAGCAAAACCTTGATATGGCATGTGAAGCATCTTCCATTTCATTTTGGGACACTAGGGAGCCAGTGCAAGTTTCATGTAGAGGAACAATCTGCCTGTTTGAGAGTGGTGACGGGGGTCACATTATGAATGACAGATGAAGAAAGGAGATACTAGAATAGTGCTTCTCAACCTGTTGGTCATGACCCCTTAGGAGGTTGAACAACCCTTTCATAGGAGTCATGTAAGACCATCAGGAAACACAGACATTTACATTACAATTCATAACAGTAGCAAAATTACAGTTATGAAGTAGTAACGAAAGTAATTTTATGGTCGGGGTCACCACAGCATGAGGAACCGTATTAAAAGGTCACAGCATTAGGACGGTTGAAAACCACTAATCTAGAGACTAGGCAGACAAGAAGATCCCTATAGTTAACCGGGCAAAAGTGATAAGCCTGAAAGATGGAAAGACTTGGTTGCTGAAGGCAAAGCAAATGCCTGATCTTTGTCTTGGGAAGGGGGAGTGTGGCTAGCTGTTTGATCAGCAGCTTTACTCAAGATAGGAAGAATAAGCACAAAACTGGCTTTCTGTTCTGGATACGAAGTCAGTTTAGTATCCTCGAATATTTAGACCCTGTCAGCACAAGAGAAAGATTGGTGTTAATCTTCACACCTCTGCTAATTGCCTAATTCAAAACAAAAGAAACTGAATTATTCTTGATGACTTACAATGTATTAAGTTGCTCTTTTTACATTAACTTGACCTGTCACACAAATTTAATTGTGTGTATTCATAGCACAAACCCAAATGTAAGAGCCCATGTGGGTCTGTAGATCACTAGGGTAACTCCCATCTTCTGAGTGATGATTGTGTCTACCCAAATCCAGGAATGCACAAAGCTCTCACCAAGACCCCCTGAAATATCAGTGCATCTAATGATAGGTCATATATGGGAAAATCCTATTGTACTGCCTTGCATATAAAAAGTTCTCAATAAATGTAGTTTAGTCTACAAATGACAAAACATTTACTCATGCATGAAACACCTTGTACAAAATAAACTTGCAAAACATTGGGTCCAGATTTGGCTTTAGTTACAGCCTTCTCCTCAGTATAAATGCCATTTACTTGCTCTTGTCCTTCAACATTTAAACAGCTGTCTTTTATGGAGGCTTCAGTGGTTTGGTTTGTTTTTTTCTTATTTTCATGATTTTGTATCCTTTCATAGAAGCTTCTCAAGAGCAGGGTCATATATTGTAAGAGTAGTAATACTCAGGTAACATCCTGTGTGAACTAAGTCATCTCATTTGGTCCTTACTCTTGGAGGGCTTCTTACTGTGATCCTCTTACAGGGAGCCTGCACAAGTTGGCTGAGTCAAAGGAGGTCACACTAAGTCTCCACTCCAGTGGTCATCTGCCCTTGTTCATTGTGGGAAAGAACTTGGGTGCCCATTCAACTACACTTCCTCTTTTGAATTTTTAATATTTTTATATGTATGGGTATTTTGTCTTCATGTATGTGCCTACACCATGTGTTTGCCTGGTGCTCATGGAAGCCAGAAGAAATTGTTGGACTCCCTGAAGTGGAGTTACAGATGGTTGTGAACCACCATGTTGCACCCCAGTTCTCTGGAAAAGCATCCAGTGTTCTTAACCACTGAGCCATCCATCCTCCAGCCCTCAAGCATACTTCTTGGATATGATAAGCACTCAATAACTCTTTATGACTGATGAGAACCAAGTGGTTGTTAGACTGTGACTTTTTAATTCTGTTTACTTGGCACTTTCTTAGGGGGCAAGTAAGTGATTAAAGGAGCAGGCTGCTGGATTAGGGTCTCAGCTATGTGACTCCGAGCAAGCAAACCCTGGTCCTCACTCAGCATCCTCCCTATAAATGGGGGTAACATTGCCTTCCTCACAAAGTTGGCCTCCTGGAAGAATTAATGAAGCCTTCTATGTAAAGCACGGAGAACAGGGCCTGGCACATTTCAAGCACTCAATAAATACTGGTTCTTTTTTTAACCTTACCGTTTCTACCTAAGTACCTTTAGAGGAACTAATGTAAATACAGTTAAGTAAATTTAGCTGTCTGTATAAATGATCAGATGCATGTGAACAAATAGTGCTTTGGGGGAGGAAATAGCTGGGGGTGGGGGGCATGATTATTTGACCCTTTTAAAATTAGCACTTAAATAGAATTCAGACCTAAATTACACAGAGGCAAAACCCAAACCCAATTCTGAAATTCAAATACGTTATTTAATTCTTTTTTCCTGAATCTACAACACAATGCTCTATTACTACTGAGACAATACAGTTGCTCATTTCTTACAGTCGCTGCTTTTCGATGCTGGGTCTGTTGATGTGTTGTTTCTTAGGGCAGATATACCTGAACTGCGTTAGCTTTGTTTTTGTTGATGCTGACTTCTGTTTTGTTTTGTTTGCTTTGCTTTATTGAACCACTCAGACAAGCTTTAAAAAATGATTTCATAAATTTTAATCACAGAAAATGTTTTTATTCAATGGAGTTATTATAAATACTCTGCAGTAATTCTAGATTGCAAAAATTCTAAGTTAACAGAAGACAAATGATGAATATTCATCAGTTTAGGATAATTTTGTTAATCCTGATCTTGTATGCTTCTTAAATAATTTTAAATGCATTGGTGCCTTCATCAGAAATAGCTTCTTAATTCAGAGTACTTGCTTGATACCATCGTATCTCAATAGATAAAATGTTCTGCTAGGATCAATTAAGGTAAGTCATGGAAATCTTTATTCCATTTACTCATTGGCACGAAGGCACATGTGTGTGAGAGCCTAAGTTTCTATGACAAACTGCTTGGGTTCAAATTCTTGCCTCATCATGTTAGTTGGATGGTGTTTAACAAGCTTCTCAACTTCCCTGGATCTTGGTTTTTCATGTGAACCCTTGGAATAATGATAGTAGCCTCTTCATAGAATGAGAAAAATTAGAAAATTGATAAATTCTGTGATACTCTAAGGCAGTGGTTCTCAACCTGGCTGTTGAACAACCCTTTCACAGGGGTCACAAATCAGATATCCTGCTTATCAGATATTTACATTATGATTCATAACAGTAGCAAAATTACAGTTGTGAAGTAGCAATGAAATATTTTATGATTAGAGGTCACCACATGAGGAACTGTATTAAAGGGTTGCAGAATTAGGAAGGTTGAGAACCACTGCCCTAGGGCCTAGAATATGGTAACAAATATTGATTATATCACTATTTTCCAGGGTGCTCTAGAGGGAACATAATAGTCTTTGCTCTTTAAGGAGCACAGGGAGAAATTTGCAAGCAATCCTTGCATTGCAGTATTGTAGAATACAGCCCTAGTACAGGCAGCCAGAATACCTCCTAAAAACTGGAAAGAATGGGACTTCTTTACCTGGAAGGTCAAAGACAAGAGTCCCACATGGCTATCTTCTCAGAGGAGCAATTTCAGTGGAGTTAGGGGAGAAGAAACGACACTGGTGTTAAAATCTTACATATTGCCCATTTGGTTCAATCATCTCTCCCATAAATCAGGACTTAATGTTCAGAATCATGAATTTATAGCCTTGAGAAGGAAAAGGCTCACCACTCTCTGAAAGGCTAGAAACTGTCATTATGCAAATGCACGAAGAAACCAAATTGTATTATCTTTTCTAAAATTCTTAATTCTACCAGAATTCTATCAAAGAAAAGAATTAGAACGTTAATGATTTCTTCTTTTAATCCTAGTCAATATTAAGTGTATGCTGTGATTATTACACTTGCTTTTTCACAGAAATTTGGCTGAGCACTTTTTAATATCTACTTAAAATATTGGTCTTAATGGAGTACAGCCAGCAACTTCTGTTCCATTACCACTGGGAATTCTCTGCTCAGCCTCCTCCTTAGACCACACCTGTGCTGGACTGCTTAACATAGCAGACAGACTTGCTGAGCCAGCCAGAGCAGACCTGACTCCAGTCTCAGCTGTTCATTGGCCAAGTGCTTTGAGATAGCATTTTAGAAATGGTGATAGTAAGTCTGCCCAAAGTGGACTTGATTTGTAGGATATAATGTTAATTTTTCTTTAAAAAAAGGTAACACTTATGAGCAAAACAAAAACAAATGTTATGGGTTTTATTTGTTTTAAATTTTTTTCTTTCATAAGCTGAAACTCATTTTCCTAGAAATATATCAAATACACTGCTAAATAAATAGGACAAAGGCTCATTATATATAGTGGTATTACTAACAGACAAACTGTGTCTTTTAAACGTTATTGTCAGTCTTGTATTATGTTTTGGGGGGCATAAAGTCCATCTTACTCAGCAGAATTTACCTCTTCTTCTGTGGTTTTCGTTAGGGTTCCATCCAAAGCCATTCAGAGGCTTACCAGCGGGCCTGACTCTGGTTTCCAGCTCACATCACCTTATTCATACAGCCTTGTGCAATGTGCCTATAGATGTGGGTCTTGCACAACACAGAGCTTGAAAAATCATTGTGTATCATTTATTAATTTACAGTTGAAAATCTGGGGCTAAGGGCCAACATAAGCATGTAGGCACTTCTTTTTTTCTTTTAACCAATGTGCAACTTGTTAAATGTCTTATTCTGATTTTGTACTATTAATATCTTATATAAAATAGCCAGTATCAGATATGTTCTCTGAGTGACTCATTTATATGATCTCTTTAAGTAGCTTATGATATGCTCAGGACTTGTGTGTGGCAGGGATGGGAGAGGTATCTTTCCAGTTTCCTGTTGGAAAATCTATCACTTAAACTAGATCTTAACCTCAACCAAGTCTAAGAAAAGGAACACCACCCCCAAAATGTAAAGAAACAACATAGTCAATGTCGATGTCCTTGGTCCAGGGACATTTTCAAGAGCCATTAGGACGGAGCAGTTTTTGCTTCTAGAACATCACCAGTGTAAGATGAAGTCACTATGGATAAGGAATTTCTAGTACTGAGATATTGAACTCAGGGGCTGAGATACCTAAAGTAAGTAAGACACTGCGTAATAGGAATTTGTAGTGAACCCTAAAAACAATTACTGTAAACATTGCAAATTTTGCCCATAATTTGGATGTCATCATTTAAACATCATCTTATTTCCAAACATTAGACTCTGCAAATTAGTATATTATCTATGTCTTGGCTTGAGCATCTAACAGTGAATCTGTCAAGGAAAGTCTAGAGTTGTTTTTTTTTATGATGCTTATTTAGAACAGTGTTTGTTTTCATAACTATTACCAGTAAACAGATCTCATTTAAACTGAAGCCAATAAAAAAGAGAGAGATAATGATTCCACAACTAGAGGAAGTGTTTTAACCTGTTTTTAAATGTATGTGCAGAGTTGTGGTTCATTATATGGTGATAATGTACTATGATTACGCTTATAAAGTAGAACAAATGGCAAGGTTTCATAGTGAAAACAAGATAATTAGTATCATGTTTTCTTCGTGTTTCACAGCATAAAGCTAGCCCTCCCCCTCTTCTTTTTTCTTTGAAGTAATTAGTGCATTGTGGCACCTTTAAACACCTTCAGTGCTCTGTTGCTATCTGTTAAGAAGTCTGAATTGGATACAGGGAAGAGCAGGGAAGAGCTAGTTTAGTTACCTTTGCCCTTACGCTGCTGCCTGTTGCAGCTAATCACACTATGTACTCTTCCATAAGGTACTTGCCAGTGCATGAGTTCATGTTCCTTGAATTGGAAAGATCGGCTCAAAATAACAGTGTTAGCCTGGCAGTGGGAGACAGAACAGAAAGCAACAACAGCGTAAGCCCCGGTGGCCCCTCTGCATCACACACCATAGAATTACAATGCCATAAGAAGTTTGGGCTCCACAGAAACCTCCAGATGTCTACTTTTAGGCATCATGGAAGATGCCACAAATAATAACTATACTGCAGCCTCATAAATTTTATCTTCTTGACCCTATTAAAGTACTGTCCCACTCCTTTCCCTGCCTCTGGCATTCCCTTTCCTCCACAGCTCCAGCAGCCAATCCTTGCCCAGAACCTCTCTGGTAGCGTTCTCCCTACCGTGCAGCATGCAGTGGTGTTTATGTGCGTCCGGGCTGCAGAGCCATCCCTGAATCCCTCCCCACAGAAGGTACTTAGGTAGTAGGTACTGAGTCAGGTGGTCACTTTTCTCCAAGTCTTCTCCTGGAGCCAGCACTCAATCATTCTAAGACACTGGCTTGTGCCGAGTCACAGCATGAGACTAGCAGACCACTTCCTGTAGAGAGGGAAAAGAAAACTCTGACCTGTCATTGTGCTGAGCTCCTGTTTAGCATTCTGTTTATTCTGGTACACACCTGTTGGATGCCACCTGGATTCTTGGCACACTGAATATAATGAGAGCTGTGCATCCCAACTAAATAAATGCAGTGGAACAGTGCTATAAACACATTTCATAGAAAGTACTCTGCAGGCATTAAGAAGGGAGTGGCTGTATCCCTAGCTTTGGGAGCCCATTCCACATAGAGGGATACTCCCTGAGCCTAGACACACAGGGCTGGGCCTAGGCCCTATCCCAAAGGATAGGACAGACTCTGAAGACCCCCTATGGAAGGCCTCACCCTCTCTGGGAGCAGAAAGGGTATGGGATAGGTAGGGTGTTAGTGGGGGGGGGGCAAGGGAGAAGGGGAGGGAGAGGGAACTGGGATTGACATGTAAAACAAGTTTGTTTCTAATTCAAATAAAAAATGGAGAAAAAAAGAGAAGGTGTGGCTGTTCTGCCTGGTGTTTTATTCAGGTCTGAAGCTAGGGAGTCCTCCCTCCTGGGGAAATTCTGGGAGTCTCATAAGTCAGGTGGCTGAGTTTTAAGCACCAGGTTAGTGGTATCAGAATCCAACCCAATATTAAATAAGTTGCAGGCCTTACTCCTGTACCACCCAAAGTGATCAAATAGCTGCAGGGTACACTTGGACAGCAGGCATCTAATAGATTGTACATGATCCTGGGATTCCTATGAAAACTCTGAGATGAGCTTATTTAGAATTAAAGTTCACAGGCTATGCAAAAATAAAACTTTGGTTTTGAATAAAACCTCATGTCTGCCTTATGATGGGAAAATTCTCTCCATTCTAAGGAGACGTTGGATCACTTGACAAGTATTTTTTTGTGCTTGGTGTGTACTTGTATTGCAAGAATTAGGTATTCAGCCTCTGGCTCCTGTCAAGCTCCTCTAGACCTTTGACCAGCAAGCAGCAAGA
This sequence comes from Cricetulus griseus, assembly GCF_003668045.3. Taxonomy (NCBI): domain Eukaryota; kingdom Metazoa; phylum Chordata; class Mammalia; order Rodentia; family Cricetidae; genus Cricetulus; species Cricetulus griseus. The sequence goes on from NC_048596.1 coordinate 221,968,086, forward strand.
TGCAAAAGTCAGGAGGAAATCTGACAGCACTGTTTTTACAGTGATATTTACCAGACATTCAGAAACCAAACATTAAATGGCAAACTGGAGCAGAAGACTGAGATAACTTTCTGGATAATCCAGTCCAAAGTCCCCTTTTTCAAGGGCCAAGACCCAAGCACCTTCCTTGGTTGTCCGAATGCAGGCTGTGTTCTGAATGCACTTCACGCTATACTGTGCTGAGCATTTGAACACAGTAGAACAAGCAAAAAGAGTAACTTCTGTTTACCAGGAGAGAAACTGACCCTAAGTCCTCACCTAGTTGCAAATAACGACATTTAGGGATGAGCTATGATTGTATATACAGCTTGGGTAAGTAGGGCATTCCTTTCATTCTCATTAAGTCTATCCAGTGCAGTTTTCATATTGAAATTACATGAATATAATATAAATATTAGAATAATTTAGATTATGGCTAATGAAATTTTAAGTTTACTAAGTGCCTACTTCGTACTAGACACCAGAGATACAAAGCATAATATAATAAGTACTAATATATGCTTATGTAAACAACCAACAATAAGAGTGCATGGCTACCTCTGTGGACAGGAAGGAGTTAGGAAAAGCTCTGAGAAGGAAATTCTGTGAACAAGGTGAAAAGGCAGGTTGCAAATATCTAGAATGTTCTCTGAAGGCACCCTGTAGGACTTCAGGAAGTTCCTGGCAAACAATGAAGCCCGTGCAGTGGTCTTCCAGGGTGTGGCTGGGACATTGCTCCCACAAGTAAGTGTGGGGAGGATTGAAACTGTGGAACCAGCTGCCATTTTTATTTTGCATTGTCACTTTATATAAGTTTTTGTTGTGGTAAAATGAGATTTATCCCTAATAGAAGGAGCATCGGACTTATGGGGTAGTCCTGTATTTGTCACATTAAGTGAAAGAAATTACTTGCATTTGAATTATTTTGAAGTCAGTTTTGGTATTGTCTCTTTAAGCCTTGATTTCTTCATTTACAAAGTGAGGGTTTTCCATGTAGGTGATTCATGTCTCCTTAATTGTATTACTGTGTAATTGTCCAGCCTCCTCTGAAATGTTTATATGAATAGGAATGTGTTTTCAGTGTGTTTGGATAAGACTTACCTGTAGGGGGAAATGCTAACCATGCCCACTTGGGGGCTGGCACAGGTGACGCTGAACATGCCCTCTTGGGCATGGTCAGAGTGACATAGCAAGGCTTTAAATATCAGGGACTCTTGAATGCAGCTCTCCTTTCCCTCTCCTGCCTGGCTGAACAGGACTGGCTCCATTGAGTGAGTACTTTCCTAATAAATTATCTGTGGTCGATCTAGTTCTGACTCCGTTGTGTTCCACTTTACTTACCATTGGAATTACAGCATCCCATTTTGTAAGTTATAAGTGGTCATTGATTTTATAAATTGTAAATTCCAGCACACATAACTGAGGCTGTATAATTAACATGGACATTTCAGTCACCGTTGATATTTTTGTTGCACTTATGCCCAAAGTAAAATGTTTCACATCTTGCTTTTAATGAAATATTTCTGTTCTTTTGGTAGCCAGAAGTGCAACTTGCTGAAGGCTTTGATGTGTTTATGCCGAAATCCCAGCTGGACTCTATATTGTCAAATTACACTCGCTCAGGAAGCCTTCTGTTTAGAAAACTGGTGTGTGCATTTTTTGATGACAAGACTTTGGCTAACTCCTTACCTAATGGCAAGAGGAAAAGAGGACTCAATGACAACCGGAAAGGACTAGACCAAAACATTGTGGGTGCGATAAAAGGTTGGTCTACGTCACTTCATTTTATGGATTCTTTATTGAATTTTGCCTTCATTCCATTAAGGTACAGGTAAAATGATGCTGAGCTAACTAGAGGTTAATTTAATTTGCTTGGCAACTAACCCATGAGTGTGACTCTTGTGTGTAAGCTCTTTAAGTCCCCACCCCACATACTACTGGAATACTTCTCAAGATAATATAATTGCTGAACTCATAACTTCAGAGGCAATTTTATCTGCTACAGAACCAAAAAGATGTGGGAAGTGAATGTATTTTTTTCTAGTAATTTCCCAAAAACTTCATTAAAATATGATTTTGGCAAAATTTAAACATAAAATTTTAAGTGTAAATAAAACTGTGGTATAGGTTCTATAAATAAAGGAGTACATTTCTTGCAAAGTTCAGAAACAGATTATCAGGACGTTGCATCTAAAGGTATTTTAAATATAAGTGAAGCCACTTACTGTCCCTTCCCACACATTCCTAGCCAACTTGGTTCCTTTGTTTTGTGACATGCAGTTCTACTTGTCAAATGGAGGGCCAATTTTGATTCTTCCCCTTTACCTCCTTTGAACATGTGTCTGTATTCCACCATGGTTTGGGAGGTATATGGATATGTATATCTTCTTCCAGGCCACTTCCATATCTTACACCTAGTTCTTCACTGTTTAATATCTGTATTCAAAACTCTAACACTTTAGGAAGAGAAGTATTTAAATGTTATTGTTAAAAAGAATATACTACAAGCCTCATTAAACACTACAATGAGAACAAAACCTTGATTTGGGGCTTAGTTTAAACTCAAATATCTGAATGTTCTTCACTGGCTGAGTTCTACTTTGTCATAATCGTCAACGAGACTGACTCAGAGCTCTCCCTGCCTCCTCTGCTGGCTATTATCTTGCAGAATGAGTAAATGAATTCAATAATGCTTAAAGGATACTTGGAAATTCACAATTAACTTTACAAAATAATTCAATTTTTAAATGGAGCTAGCAAGTACCAGGCACCCTGTGTTCATGGCCAGAAGGCCATAGCCTTCATTAACAGGAATTTCTCATAGTCCATCAAAATTTTTTTCACTTAAAGTGACAGTTGAGTTCTATTAAATAAAAAGCACCACAGAGAATCACAGTCTCTGCCATTTATGGAAAGAATGATTCAGCCTGCAGTGACACTAAAAACAAGATTATAGAATTTGAAAACCAGTCAATGATGTAACTAGGACTCACTGAAGTGGAGAGGGGACTGTTTCTGTCTCCACAGACTGGGCCTCTCAAACATGAGGGTCAAGGCTGCTGATGCATTTCCCAAATACACATAGGAATTGGTTTGATTTTTTTCTTTTTTTTTTCTAGAACAGGACAAAATATTAACATTATAAAGGCACTTTGAAAGAGCTAGTCTAATGAAATACATCATTACAAGTGGACTGATACATCAGACAAGGCTTTAAAAATCTGTTACAAAGTAATAGACTAGACACCAGACAAGAATTTAAAAATACATTACAAGTGCTAAAAGAAGCTATGCCTTACTTTTTTCCAAGCTCTACATTTAGCTATCAATAAATATGGCAACAAGGCCCCTACTCCTAGTTACAAAATAAAGCCAATTATTCTAATCAAACAACTCAAAATTCTTGTATTCTACTTTTATTATTTAAAACTGTGTTCTGATTTTATTCTGTTGCTGTGATAAAACACATATCTAATTATAGACATATTTTAGTTTCTCTAATAAAAAATAATTCATCCTGATAAAAATCAGATTCATAAAAAAGTTCAGAAAACTGAAAGGCCTCCTTCTTCAGAGATTACCCTGTGTCCTCCTGCAGTCTTTATTCAGCTAAGAAAGTGGTATCTACCAGATTTTTAAGATGCTTGTTTGTTTATCTACCTGATTTCTTATAAGCTCCTTAAAACTAGCTTTGTCTTAAATGCTCTTATTACCTTATTACCACTGCCACAGGTGCTGATCTTCCAGCGACTTCAACTAAGGACACTTGGCAGGCAGCACCTGCCATCCGCCATCCAGGGCTTGTCAGAACTTTCATCATCTGCCTTAAGATAGCCTCCTCACCCCCCCTCCCAAGAGGAGTCTATTGTCATCATGTCCATGTAACTCCTTCATAATTTTATGTCAAGTCATAGGAGAGGACTAGGGTGTGACCTCACACCCATTCAGTTACAAGCTAGCACTTGTTCTTTAAGCCTGCTGAGCTGGCCCCCAAATCATTTTCTCTCCCCTAAGAAGAATGGGTAGAAGCTTCTGGGTCCTATTGGGTGTGGGTATTCATTCTTTTTTCTGTGTATTCTTGTCCTCTTAGCCCACCTGTTACCAGCTTATTTTATAGACTCAGTCATTGAATTTTAATGGGATAAAGGGAAACATTCCCTTCCTCTACACACTTTGTTTCTGTAAATACATGTTGAGTGAGAGAATAAAATAGGTTTTTGTTTTTCATCTTGACTTATGCCTTAGTTCATTAGCATAATAGGTTTAGTGCTAAGTATTCTGCCTTCTCATAACCAGTTTGGAACGATAGACATCAAAATATACCTGTAAATGTCTAATGAAGTTATCTAATAAATTATCAGTGAAAGTAAAAAAGTGGAAACCAAAATTGATTATAAATGTTAATATAAATCTCTTAAGCTGCTCCCCATACATCTTTCTTTGCCATGTTTTTCTCTAATGGTTTTAGAAGACATACTACAAATGATTTTTGGAAGTAGATGTTGCTGAAGGTCCTGTAGAATAACTATTTCTAGTTTTTCTTACTGTCAGTAGAGATAGAGAAACATATTCTTCTAACTCAAGTCTTTTGAATCTGAGTTATCTGGAGAAGTAGCAAAATAATTTCTTCCTGCATAATGACCTCAAGGCTATTTGGAGGGCTGTGGTCATTGCTTCATATTTGAGAAAGATTTTTGTGTACATTTAACATTAATTCTTCCTTATTTTCTCCCTTATGAAATAGTGAACCAGCTGTATATTATTTTGAAAAGTCCTATGAACTAGGAAGAGATAAGTGGTTAATTTTATAAACTCTCACATGTAAAAATAGCAGTGAAGTAGCAAAACTGATTAGATTAATTAAAAACACCAGTTTTAAAATGACAACAATCTGTAAAATGCCTGTAAGTAGGAGCAGAAATGTGGGGATTACTTGTGTTGATTTACATATGTTGAGCCATCCTTGCGTCTCTGGGATGAAGCCAACTTAATCATGGTGGAGGATCTTTCTTTATGCCCTCTCGGATTTAGTTTGCCATTTTTATTTAGGGCACCTGTGAGCATATGGGGGCCAATTACATTTGAACTACCACACAAGTGTTTTTTTTTTTAATTACATTTATTTTATTTTGTTTGTGAGTGTTTTGCCTGTGTGTGTCCATATGCACCATATGTGCACAGTGCTTGTGACAGTCTGGAGAGGGCATCTGGTCCCCTAGGGCTGGAATTCCCAGTGGTGCTGCTAAAAACAAGAAGTACTCTTAACTGTTGAGCTTTCTCTCCACCTCCAGTTTGCAGGTATTTTATTGAGATTTCTTTTTCATCTGTATTTGTTAGTGAGATTGCTTTATTGTTTTGTTTTTTATTGAGTGTCTATCTGGTTTCACTGTTGGTATTATGCAGCCTTCATAAAAGAATTCCAGACTCTGAGAGGGATTATACAAGGTGATATTTAGTTTCTTAAATAAACTAGCTTCAACTGTAGTTCATTTAAAAGAAATGCACCAGGGAAATAAGTTTATGAGCGGTGATTAACCAAGTTTTTTGTATGATAATTCTCCCCATGACAGTATCTCGAAAGTAAAGCCTCTTTGTAGAGATGGCACTTCTTACATAATTTTATGTGTTAATAGGGACTTATACTTAATGGTAACCTATTAAAAATTAATGGATAAGTATGAACTAGGGTATTGCTAATGAAAAGACACTTAATTAGGAAAAACTCACCTGCACCTGAGGAATGGGAATGTAGCACACTTGTTGAGCATATGTGAAGCCCTGGGTTTGATCCCCAGAATGATAAAGCAAAACAAAACAAATAAAAACTTCACCTTAATATTTTGAGCAGCAGGAAACAACTTATCTCATTAACTAGACACTTTGGGACAGTGCTGGGTAATGTTGAGTAGCTTAGATGGGATTCATAATAGGTTTTGTAGCCAAAACCCAGAGTGGAGGTTTGAACTCCATTCTCTCGCCTCTCAGCATGCTGCTCCTGCAAAGATGTCCTTGGCCCACCATTAGTTTTTTCTAATGGCAGACCATGCAGTTTGACTTAGGGGGTTACCTATTATTAATGTCGACTGTCTGGATGCTCTTCAAAAACAATTATAGCAAATCGATTTTTATAGCCCTAGTTATGATTTTTAATTTGACTTTCTAGTAATCAGGTATGAAAGTTTTTGCTATGTAACTGGGCTGAAGTTTTGAATCTCCTTGCATTCAACTGATATCCAGTTAATGGATGTCAAATGGAAGAGATGGTTGGTGCCCATCCCTCTACCCCCTTCAACAACCCTGGCCATTCTTCAGAGAGGTCAGCATTGGTCTGTCTAGGGAGCCTCAAGGACCCAGAACTGTGGGGGGGTGGGGACAGCTTATAGATAGTGGTACTCCAAACAATTCAAAGTTAAAAGCCCAATATCTTTTTTAAAAAGATTTATTTATTATGTATAGTGTTCTGCCTGCATGTCTGCCTGCATGCCAGAAGAGGGCACCAGATCTCATTACAGATGGTTGTGAGCCATCATGTGGTTGCTGGGAATTGAACTCCGGACCTCTGGAAGAGCAGCCAGTGCTCTTAACTGCTGGGCCATCTCTCTGAAAGCCCAATATCTTTAATATAACTCTGTCACATGCTTTACAAAAATGACCATCATAAGCTTCCATTTTATTCCATGACTCTAGACACTTACAATCCATATACATTATGTGATAGGATCTCTATTTTCCAGCATTACTGCAAACAGTTCACTTTATGGTGAATTGATTTAAAAGTTTATTATTTATTCTTATTATTATTTGACCTCAAAAGATTTGAATTAGCAGGGACATGAAGTTTGTATCTGGTTTATTCTTATTTTCTGATGGTAACTTTCCTGTGTTCCAGAACTCCATGAAATATTGGCTTTAATTTCCATATTCCTAGGGTGATGATTTTATTTCTCTTTGAACAGGAGGACAGAGACTATAAGACATTTAAGTACACTTACTTAACTTAAACTTCTGCATCAGAGTGTCCTTTCTGACTCCAAAGTCATTTCCTAGTATAAGTTCTTCATGAAGAATTGTTTCAAAATAAAGTATCCCACCCTTACATTTCTCTCTTAAAATTTAGCACTTTGGATTCTTTGTAAAATTTGCTAGGAAGGTGGCTCTATTGGTGGCCAAAGAGAACCAGTCAGGTAGTATTGATGGAAAGCATATTCAAAGTGAATTTCTAGTTAGAAGATAGCTCTGCTTCCATTGATTTTTCTGGATTCAAGGGTAGGCCTTTTCTTGACGATATTGAGAACTGATTCTATGATGCTATGGAAGAAAATAGTAGGTTGATCCCTTCTCCAGTGAAAGAAACACTTCTAATACTTGTCTAGTGTGTAGAGCTGATTTTAACAAAAGCTTGAAAGCAAATACTGCATAGAGTTTCTCTCATCAAGTTGTATGTAAATTAAATTCTTGATTAGATGTTAGGCAACAAGAGCTAGTTAATGAATGATTCGATTCAAAAATCTATTTGGAAGAGTGATCCGATGCTAATTTACCTGCTTGTGTTTTATATACAAATCTGCTTAAAACAGGACATAACTATATAACAGCCACAGTATTACATGTAGAGAACTTAGTTCTTATCTGGATAATTATGTTCTGTTGCATTTTTTTGGTTTGGTTGCTTTTATTTTGGTGGGTCATTATTGGGGTTTAAACTTAGGGCTTTATGGCTTCATGCATGCTAGGCGAGCATTCTACCCAAGCTTCATCTGAATCCCTCACCTAATTTTTGTTTGTACTTTCCTGCCTTTTATGGATGCTCAGTGACAAGTGGGTCATACTGACTCTCAACAATCCTACATAGGCAGCCCTGAATTTTCAGAGACTTTCAGAATGGGTCATGTATTTTACTGTGCATCAACATCATCTAGGGTGTTCATTCAAAATATAGGTCCTGAGGCTCCACCCTCAGATATTAATAGGATGTGGGATAGCCTGCAGATCTTGATTTTGAGCAAATGACCACATGGGGGGGGGTTCTGATTCTGGTTGCTGCAGCACCCTAACTCTCCTGGAGAAGCTACACCTGCACTTAGGATTCTTAGTCTAAGATGGTCATCTTAGATGTCCATGACACACATCAGCCCACCCGAGAAACTTAGTGCCTCGATTGTCTTTTAGAGTGCCCAGTTTCCTGAAGACTGTTCTCTTTCTCATCTGGGGTAAATGATAACACTGCATGTGTCAACCGTCCTACGTCCTCCTTCTTTGAACTCTAGGAGTCTCTCTTTTGTTGTTGTGTTTTGTTTGAGACAGGGTTTCATGGTATAGCCCTGACTGGCCTGTAACTACCTATGTAGAGCAGGCAGACCTCCAGTTTACAGAGATTGGGATTCTTCTGTCTGCCTGGTGCTGTGATTAAAGGCATGTACTACCACCTGGCCTAAAGAGAATTTTTTTAATCCTGTGTTATACAAGAGTCCTGGTTTTGATACACTTGAAGTGACTCTCCAGAAGTAGACTGAACAATACTGTTATTTACTTCTCTCACTTCACCAAGAAGAAAGAAAAGCATTTCCAGATCCAGACCTAGGAATTGGTGAACACGTGCCAGTAGTAGCTGTCTTCCTGGTGTTAGCATGACAGTCTTGAAGAAAATGCATTCTCCATCCTTGGCAGTCTCTTGACCACATTCCCTCGATTACATGTAAAGCATTTGTTCTGCCAACTTCTTCACCGAGTGGTGTGATGGTTTCTGTTGCTGCTCACACTCTGTAGAAGCTATGAGAACAGCTTTTCATAAACCTTATGACATCATCAGCATGCATGAGAATTTCTTTTAAAAGACAACCCTTCAATAACCAGAGCTGTGAGACAGGAGCGGGTGACATAAAGATGAGTGCAATCCTAGCCCCTGACCATAGGGAACATTCCATTTGATAGAGTTACAACCATGGCAGCAATAACCAATAGCATAGCCCCATAGTCCACGCCAGAATAAAATAAATGCCACATGCCTGTCTCCTAAAGGGGAGGAAGCACAGAGGACACAGACCTCACCAAATAGGTGACTCTAAATAGACCTTGAATGATAAGTGACCTATCAAATGCAAAGAAACTGGACAAAGTTAGCTATGGAATATGTTTAATAAAGCTTAAATTCAATAACCTGAAATTGAAAGCCTTTTGCCTCCAGAACCAGTTAACTCTTATTCTAGTTATTGGACCTTCAGTCCTCAGCAACCAGTTTACTATAAATTATTTAACTTAAGAAACGTAAGACCAATGGAAGAACTCAGACATAGTTTACCTACAAAAGTTTTCATTGAGTGGTCCTTTTAAATCTTGCTTCTTAAAATTATACAGGTACATCTCATACTTAGTGAATCAGTATCCTTTAGATGGGGGCCATAGTGAGTGCCAGCACGTGTCCTGCTCCATCACTGGTCTTCTGTAAGCTCAAAAGAGGACTCTCATCTTAGAACTATTGTGCATCTGTTTCCTATGTAAGGAGCAATTGGAGATGTGGACAAACCTAACAAGTTGGTAACTTTTCTTGATTTTTTTTCTTCAGCCTTTTAAACATGAGTGTTTTTGAGTTAATTTGCAATGTCTCAGTTGTAGTTCCCAGGTGCTGAATTCTTACCAACCATGCATTTTAACACTACCATTAGGTTCACAGAGACAGCCTCCTGTCAGGAGAAGTGTCTGTCAAATAAACAGGGCCATTGAAGCGTGGTTGCATTGCATAGCATGATGGACACCATTGCTCTTGTTGACATTGCCAATTTGTATATTTATTATGAAGGTTTCCCAGTAGGTGAGGGCAGTGTCTTGAAGGACACTTCTCTTATCTGCATAGAGATACCATATGGTTAGCTATGGTCCCAAATAGTAAACAGCAGGTATTTCCCACATAGCCAACCTTCTTTCTTTTCAGCTTGCTGAATTATCTGAGTATCTGAGGTGTTCCCGGCAGAATTGTTTAATAAATCCTGAATTGGTCAGGCATATTCCTTGTAGCTTTTTCTGGGACCTCTAAAAAAAAAAAAATGCCAGTAACATTTTCACTTCACTTCCATTGACTGGATCACCCAATATATGCATCAAAAATTGGTATTTGCTCATATTTGTGTCCTAAAAATCTATCTACAAATGATCATGGGATATTTGCTGTCTCTATAGTATTACAGAGTAATGGTAAATCCACAGAAAAACTACAGTTGTATGTAAGCTTCGAATAAGAAAACCTTTAAAATCATAGATAGTCATTTAAAATGGAACCAAAAACTGTCATTGACTCAGGGGCCACCCCTAGAACACACCTTTCTGTATGAGGAGGCATGGCTGTATCCGTCTTGCTAAAAGCCCCTGTAGAAGAGAAGGCTTTTGTGATGACTCTGGGCTTCTCACCCCTGCTCCCTACAGTTCCCTGGAAGTTGTGTTTGCTGGAGCTACTGCATGCTTGCATGCTGCTCTGCCTTAGCTTTCAGCCCCTGTCAATGGTCAGCTCACAGGACTTCTCAGAAACCTTTTTATACTCACACTTAACAGCCTCTTATCTACCCCATTCCTGTGGTCGGAGCAAATCCAATATTTAAGTGCCTCCCTCCCCTGTCCTTCTGTAGCCTAATGTACCATGTTGAATTAGCTCAGTTGGGTATAACTAAATAGGACCACATCTCAGTTAGACCCATGGCCATGGCTAGAAGCAGATGAACCATCTGACAGCCCAGCACAAGACACACAGGACACTGTGACTTAGTTGTAGTGTTTAGGGCCTGCCTTAACCTCTGACATAGCCACTCTTGTGAATGTGGCCTGAATCTTCCAGTCCTAGCATGCATCAGCTGTGCTGTTTTTAGCAGCAGCACTGATACGGTTTACCCTTCAGGCTTGAGAACTCAGAATCATGTTCAGTGCCTCTCTCTGTTTGCAACTCATCCTGCTTCCTGACCCGGCCCTAATCTCTCTTTTTGTCCATCATCTCGTATTCATTTTTTTTTATTTTAGTTTCACTCTATCTGTGCATCACTTTGTTCTCAAAAGTTCCCCCCAAAATCTCAGCATATACCTTTGTTCTTTTTCTCTTTCATATTGCATAACAATAGTCAAGTAATACTTATAAAACCAAATCTTGTGATACCGTTTGCCATACGTAGCTTTCATATACAAATTAAATCAAGTCAAATCCAGTCTCTGGTCTTTTCAAGCCTGCCCAAAACTTGATTTCTGTCTCCTTGTAACTGTGTTTCCCAATACTTCCTACCAGGACAACTACCTGAACTTGGACACCATCTCTCAGACACCACACACTCTTGGGATTTTACTCTGGATTCTATAGTCTCTCTAAGGTTCTCTCTTTAGTTCTTTCTGGGCAGATCCAAGTCATTTTTCCTGGTCAAGCCAAGGTATCAAGTCAACTTTGGAACTTTTTCGAGATGCCCGACTATGCTGTTTGCTTGTTTCTCTAAATCCCTGTAGTATTCATTGCCTTTATGTGGTGTAGCCATGACTTTGCTATTCATTGTTTGTGTGGAAGATGGCCTACATTGGACCAGTTTAGAAATAAAATCTGTGATGCTGTAATTTATTGGGGAAACAGATAAATGAGGACCTGTGGTCAGCCTTTTATGTTTGAGCATGTAGTCTTCCCAATAAGACTATTAAGTTCCTATGGACAGAGAATATGTCTCATATTACTTTTTAAATTCTTTGATACTTGAAACTATGCCACTCATATAACAAATGCCCAATAAACCCAGGAAGGAAGGACAGAATCAAGCAGTCAGTTTATTTTCACTCAAAAGGGTAGTTTTTAAACACAGGCTGGAGAGATGGTTCAGTTGATAGTCTTTGTTCTGTGAGACTGAGGACCTGAATTTAGATCCGCCATACCCACATAAAAGCTCAGAGTAGTGGTGTATAACCATAGCCCCAGCACTGGGAGGAAGAGACTAGTGAATCCCAGGGTCTCAGTCTAACAGCAAGGTTCAGGTTCAGCTAAAGAACCTGTCTCAAAACAACAACAGCAATAAAGATGAAGAAGCGATTAAGAAGGATGTCTTTTCACATGCACCCTAGACACCCATACGCAATCAAAACACAACTCCACATTGGATATGCATAGAGATTGAATATGGATGATGATATAGCTTCCCCATACCCAGCGGGAAAGGAGAGCTGGAATTCTAGAAGGTGGAATATAAAGTGTGAAGAGTTAAAGAAATAATAGTAACAGATCAAATGATGTGTCTTGATCAAGTATGTATAAAACTTGTTGATTAAAAACATCGTTAATTGGAATACAAAAACAAATTTGTATCCAAGGAGGGCTCTGAAACGTGTTACACTCTGAGAGCAAAGAACAAGCTCCATCATACGCAAGAGAACGTCTGTTCTCCTCACTTGCACCACAGTAATCATCTTGAGGTGGTAAAATAACACTGTTTCCTATGGGTTTGAGTTTGAGTAAAGCCAATATTGGAATCCACAGTCAGGCTTAATTTGTTATTTCCTGTCTTTTCTATCTCAAGACTTCTTAGTATATCATTATACATACCCAGCCATGTGTTTTCCTTAGCACTCGTCATCATAGCAAATCAGTGCCTCAAAGACAGGCTATCCAGTGAAAAAGTGTGGGAACTTGATTGTAAGACTCAAAATATGAATCCAAAATTTCCCTCAAGCCAATCTCAACATGAAAAAAAGAAAAAAATCCCACTGATGAGATCTGGCGTCTTTGCTCTAACATCCACTGTGTGGAGATGTGGTACAGACATGATGTTCACACCATCATCTGTCCTGAGGACAGAGCCTTCCCAGTGTTTGCCTGGTCTGCGGGGGTTGGGGGGGGTTGGAGGTGTGCTTTATTGGCATGTACGTATGTACACTACATTTGTGCCTGGTGCCCATGGAGGTCAGAAGAGGTCATTGGATCCACTAGAACTGGAATTGAGGACTATTTAAGCTGCCATGTAGGTGGTGAGAAGCCAACCTAGGTCCTCTGCAGAGTAGCAAGTGCTCTTCAGTGCATCCCTCCAGCCTATATTCGCATTTGATGGCTATGAGAATCAAATGGTGATCTAATTTCTCACTGAGTCATACTTATACAGGTGTTTGCAGGTACCTTCTCCAGGCTTGCTGGCTATGATATAAACTCTGCAACCCAAGGACTGACTTCAGAAGTCCATTTACCCAGAAGCCCTAGCTTTAAAAACAGAGAAAAACTCATTACATTCTCATTCAAACATTTGTCTCAAGAGCAGACAAGCATAGGCGAGTTCCATGGTGCAGTGCTTGGGCGAAAGGAGATGGTAGGATGCATCCCATTTTATGCCGCTTGCCTGCCTTTTTGATGATTCTCCATCTTTAAGTTTTTGTTTTACTTGATATGTAACCTCCAGGGCTATAAAATAAATGAGTTATACTGAAGATTTCCAAGGTACTTTTCAAGGAAAGTTCCTATAAATCTGTCATTATGAAACATTTTTCTTTGCTAAAAAAATGAATTAAACAGTAAATTACCATGACATCAAAGCTTGTTGTTATTAGGTATTAACATTTTGCAGATACTGTGCCCTTGACTACACCAGATGCGTTAGACAAAGGTATGTTGTTTCACCGCTTGCCAACGGAAAGTGTTAATCATATTTCCCAATCATTGTGTTATAAATGAGCTCTGCTGTGGGCTTGCTTAACTGGATATAAATTTAAATTTGCTTTGTTTAATTTGAGAACTCATTATAGGCACTTTCCAGGTCTTTCTTCCAGACAGAGATGCCACTGTAGCAAAACAGAGTAAAGGCAGGCAAAGGATATGGTTGTTTCCCTCCAGCTCTCAGGTCTTTGACAATCACTGTGAGTAAACAGTATCGTCTAAGCCTCACATTTGCCACCAGGTTGGGGGTAATGAAAGGAGCATTGTACACATGCAGGTTTCCACCTGAGTACCGTTTAGGCTTTGGAAACATTACCTATTCTATGAAAGACTGTGTCTTTAAAGTCTCCAAGTCAGTAATTTCTACGGTTAGGAAGTTTCGGTCCAATTCTCAGTAGTAAACCTATACAACTAAATATGGTTGGGAGTCAATGCTGTGTGTGTCTAAGACCCTTTTTATAGTTGCCACCAACTTAAATAATAGTACCATAGAGTACCAGTCAGCTCTGAGTGGTAGGTGGTCAATGGGACTAGCTTTTACCATACTTGATTGCTGACCTTGTACAGTGGACTATGGTGCTGGTTCCTGCAGCAATCTCAAATATATAATGAAGAGAACATTTTTTCCTCATTAAATTCATGATTGCTTACAATGCTGAGTCTCCATAAAGCCTTAATTTTAGGGTACATTAATGTGTGAAGTATACTAAATCATTGCCACTAAATCAAATCTGAAATGAGCTTCTGGACACTGTATGATTTGAGACCTGTGGCATTTAGTAAAGAAATCCTTCCTTGGGCCTGGGCGGTAGCTTAGTGACTTAGCAGGTAACAGCATTTACTGCTCAAGCATGAGGACTTGAGTTTTGATTCCAGCACCTGCACAAAAGCTGAGCATGGCTCCATGTGCCTATAACTCTAGCATTATAGGAGGCAGAGGCAAGTGAATGGCTGGAGCCTGCTGGCCACCAGCCTGGCCCCAGGTTCAGCCCCTTTGTTTAAATAAGGGATAAGGCTGGGAGCAATGGAACAGGACACCTACTGTCCTCCACTGGCCTCTGTGTGCTCGCACACAGGTGTATGCGCCTGCAGACACATGAGCATACACAAAACATACAGATAAAAAAGCAAAAAGGAATAAAAAGAAACCCCTCCTTTACTTCTTTCAGGATAAGTAATACACCAGAGCCAAAAGATTTTCATACATATCCTTACATGAACAGGATGCCCATGTTTGCCTCTTGTGTGTCAACAGAGAGTGAGAGACATGAGCTCTGCCCTTGTTGAGTTTGCAGTCTAGACAAGACGTTGTTGCTGGGGTGAAATACCCCTCTGGCACGGGAATTCTGGGAGACCTTATCTGAGAACCTTAGAGCCCTGAAGGGTAAGGTAGACACTGTGTATCTTCTGGTATTCCCTTTAGAGAGATGTGGAGCCTTCTACTCCCTCATATCAGTATTTCAATGCTCTCTCCAGACCAATGTCCATAAGATGTGTCACTAAGGGTTGGTAAAGGTAACTTTTCTGTAGCAAATCATAGGAGAAATTTTCTTCGTCTCATTGACTGTCTGAAGGATGGCATTTGTCCACATTAGCACAGTATTGAGACTAATAAGTAGAACTAATAGTCTTGATCTTGAACATAGGGAAAACATTTGCCAAAGTTTGTGTTTCTCTCTGCCTCACCTCCCAGGTTGGGAACTGATGTTGCATTTACTGTAGAGCCTCTCTAGTTTTTAAGAATCAGAAAGCTCCTGTAGCTTTCATTCTCTTTTTTTTTACTGTCTCAAAGGAACTTGAAGTTCATGAGTATCTTTCCCATTTCTGTGTTTAATTTTACTATCTAACTGTATTCATACCTGGCATTTACTGTTGTTTTATATACTTAACAAACTGATGTGGAAACAGATTCATACTGGACTTTTGCCACTAGGTTTTACTTCAGAAATCCTGTTTTTAAAGAAATGTATGCTCACGATGTTATTCTAGATTGTTCGTCTCAACTTCCAGCCACAGCACAATAAAACCTTCCTTTCTACAGTCTTTATTTAAGACAGTGAGGTTGAGTCTGCCTGCCCCCTCCCCTGCAATGTCAATGATCGTCTTTTGTCTCCTTGAACTTATAACTGAGTTTTCTTTCCTAAGGGATACACCAGGTAGTGGAATGGCTAACAGGGAACCCTGGTTGTCATCCTCATTGGGCATTATCAAGTAGCTCTCACAAGCAGTGTATAAGAATCCCACCTCTGGCCGGGCATTGGTGGCACACACCTTTAATCCCAGCACAAGGGAGGCAGAGGCAGGTGGATCTCTGTGAGTTCAAAACCACCCTGGTCTACAGCGTGAGTTCCAGGACAGGCTCCCGAGTAACACAGAAAAGCCCTGTCTCAGAAAAAAAAAAAAAAAAAAAAAAAGAATCCTACTTCCCCTCATTCTTACCAATATCTAGTGTTGTCAGACTTTAATTTTCACCCATCATCCAAAGTCCAGCTGACACTTAAGTGGGAGAAACCCTGAATACTAAGGAGTCAAGCATCGTTCCACTTTCCTTATTGTTGCTTTTTCTCATGTGAATTTCTGTGTTCTCCTGTTTCTTGTGTGTGTGTGTGTGTGTGTGTTTTTAAATTTTAGAAACAATCTTATTTTACTTATCAGTCCCCCCATTCCCTTGCCCTCCTATCCTCTCATGCCTCCCACCACCCCCCCACCTACTCCCTAAGGATGGTGAGGCCTTCCACGGGGGATCGTCAAAGTCTGTCACATTATTTGGGGGAGGGCCTAGGCCCTCCTTGCTGTATCTGGGCTGCAATAGTATCCCTCCACAGGGAATGGGCTCCCAAAGTCCATTTGTGCTCTAGGGATAAAGACTGGCTCCACTGATAGGGGTCCCATAGTTTCTCCTGTTTCTATCAGGTCATTGTTCTCTCTCTATCTTATCTGAATTCTTTTATAAGTCACATGTGTTGCAAATACTGCCACTCATCTCCCAACTAGTGAAAGCACTGCACATACTACTTTTGTCATATCAAATTTAGGATCTGACAGCCAGATTTCTTTTCCTTTATGCTTTGTGTTTCCTAATGCCCATTTTTGAAAAATCACCTCTGCTCATACAATCTAATAGTAATCTCTCATTTCCCCCCAGCAAACTTTTAGAGGTTTTTTTTTAGATGTTTCTATGTGGGATGTGTGTGTGTGTGTGTGTGTGTGTGTGTGTGTGTATTCACATGAATCTCAGTTGGTACAGTGTTTGCTAGAATTCACAAAGCCCTGGAATTGATCTCTATTGCCAAACAAAACTGAGTGTAATGGTGCATGCCTGGAACCTCAGCACTTCAGGGAGTGGAGGGGGAGAGTAGGTTTACAGCCATCCTTGACCGCATGGTGGGTTTAAGGCCATCTTGGGATATATGAGTTTCTCCTTGCACAGGAATCTGCATGACCGTTTCTTCTGTCTTTATTTCATCATCACCATCAAACACTATTCCAGTTAGCTCTTCCTTTTAGATGAAGGATGGCTTTTCTCAGAGTGACTAGAAGGCATTCCAGTATCTTCTAGGATCAATTGCTGTGCATCTGCTCTCGGCCTTGGCTTTTTTTTAGACAAACTCTGTCTGTCCTATTTGCTCTCCAGATGTCTCCGCTGTTGATGTTGTTTAGTTTCTTTACTCTGGGTCTAGGTGTATATTTGTTTTTAGTATTACTCTGCTTGGTAGTTATGCCTCTTGAAACCCAGAATTTATGATTTATCAAATCTGGGTGCTTTAATTTATTTGTCTTTGTTTTCTTCTCTCATTTCTCACACTCTGAAATATCTTTTGTTTTTTGAAACTTTTCATTCATTCTTGTATCTTAGTTTGTCTCTTTTCTGCCTCTTCATTGCTGTGCTACAATCTGAGTGCTTTTTTGCTCTGTCCCCTTTCTCAGTGATATTAAGTTTTTGATTAACTTGTCTTTGAATTTATAAGTTTATATTTATTTATTTATTTATTAAAGAGTGTGTGTGTGTGTGTATGTGTATGTTAGAGAACAGTCTGTGAAGTTGGTTCTCTTTCGTTCAAGAGATCAAACCCAGGTCATCAGGTTTGTACAGCAAGTCCTTTAACTGGTTGATCCATCTTGCTGGCCCCATTCTGATTTTATTTTTTATTTCAACTACTTCCTCTTTTTAATTTCTCTGAGTTATATTTTATTCTTTTTGTAATTGACCTTTGTGTGTGCTTGTGTGCGTGCATGTGTGTGTGTGTGTGTGTGTGTGTGTGTGTGTGTGTGTGTGTGTATGAACCAATGCAAGTGTGCAGGTTAGAGGACACCTTATGCAAGTCAGGGGTTCTCCTTCCACCACATGGAATCTAACTCTGGTTATCAGGCTTGGCAGCAAGCTCCTTTACTGCCTGAGCCTTTTCACCGGCCAGGCCTTGCTATTTTCTTGGTGAATGAAGTCCTTCCTTTGGTGTCTTAAACAAACTTCCTTACTATTCCTTGTCTTAATTTAGTGGGACTCTAATTCTGATTTCTTGCATGTGGCTTCAACCAGATTGTTTCCTGCCTACTTTGTTGTTTAAAAATAATGTATGTGTAGTGGGCTGCTTCTCCTTCCCCTCCCCTTTCTCTGTGGCAGTGATGGCAAAAGTTCTCGTCAAAATGACTCTTCTGTTCCCTTGTCTGGACCTGGGGAGACCAACAGCAATGCTTATATTCATCCATAATTTCAGTATAACCTCAAACCCCAAACCTCTTCAAGGTATAACCCAAGCATTCATAATTTACAGGAGAAACTTCTCCCTGCAAAGGCTAGCCAGGTTGCCTGTTGTTTCCCTGCCTGTGTTGTTGGTCATCAATACTGTCTTCACAGCTTCATGCAGAGGCTTGGGTTCTATCTCACACTCCCAGAACCTCATTTCCTTCTCTCTCATCAGTGTAAAAACTGAGCTTCCATGGTTATCGAGTCTGCAACCACCTGGGATAGCTTCAAGGTGTGCCTTCACCTCTGTGCGTAACCTTCCCAGTGGCTGAAATATCCATCCATCCTGCCTTCCTTCCTAACTTTTCCCGAACATTTGTTTTATTCTTTGACAACCTCATACATGTATATAATGTGTCTTGATTGTATCCAACCCAAATCCCCTCTCCTACCTCATCTCACCCCTCCCTGAATGTTGCCTGCATAATCGTGGGTGTGGGCCATCTAATAGAGCATTGGCAACCTATTCTACTCCACCAGCCATCTTCTGACAATAGCACCGCAGCTGGGGTAACCAAAGCTTACACAGGTAACCAAAGCTGCTGTAGGCTCACGAGTGGGATGGTCATATCATGTCCAAAAGACAGCAGCACTTCACAGCACTTCTCATGCTCTGGCTCTTATATCCGTTCTGCCTTTTCTGTCCTGCTCCCTGGACCTTGTGGGGTTGGAAGTAAATGTCCCATTTAGGGCTGAGCACTCAACTGCGACCTATTCTTGGCACTTTGATCAGTTATTCGTCACTGCATTAACTGCTTTTGCCTTTCTTTAGTAGCTACTTTTTCCCTAAGGTTCAGCTTAACCATCGCTTTATTCCAAAGTTTTCCCCAGCTTCTTGCCCTCCAGCCCAAGCACATAAGGTGCCCCCCTCTCTCTGATATTGTGTAGGTTTTTGTTGTATTAGTTTGATCTCTGCCATGTTGTTTTGTTTTTGTTTAATACAGAGTCTCACTGTGTAGTTCAGCCTGGCTTTGAACTGGCAATCCCTCTGCCTGACTCTTCGGAGTGCTGGGATTATAGGTGTGCGGCCATCGTTCCCAGCCCTCTACTGTTCTTGACCTCTCATTTGCCTTAATCTTCCACTTCACTGCAGACTCTTTGAGAACAAGAGGCCATTTATTCATTAGCACCTAGTATATCCTGGTACATTATGGGTACTGGATAATTATTTCCTGAATGAGCGCACGTTATTTTTATGATGAGGCCACATGGTGTCAAGATGCAAGATAAAAAGCATCGCCCTGTTTGTATATAAGGTCAGACAACATCATCCACTTTAACTGGCCTTAACAAGCAACTGTATGCTGAAGCAATCACATCTCAAAAGATCTTTTGTGACTTCCTGTTTCATGATGTGGTTCTAAGACTTGAGTGCACAGAGGCCAGTGATAGAGACTTGGAGCAGCCAGATGTCTGGTGGCATTAGAATATGTGCTCTGATGTAATTGATGGTACATGAAGACTTGGGCTTTCCTCCAGCCTATATGAAACATTCTTCATGGAGACACTTTGGTTTCCAGAAGTGGGTATTACTCAGGTACCGTTGGGGACAAGCTGTCTTAGGAGTCTGTGTGTAAATATGGTAAGGGCCAGGGCTGCCCTAAGACTGCTCTGCATGCTTGCATTCTGTATCTTGTATTCTCTGCAACTCTAGACTTTGCTTCTCTCTGCACATCTCCTTCTTTTCTCTCTTTATCAGCTGGGTTTTTGCTCTTGCCTCCCCCACTTCCAGTCCCCAGCCCTGGTTTTACATCTGATACAACAGGCCTCTTCTCATCATGACTTTTCAGCTCCGAATGCCATGCTTTCATTATCATTACCTGCTATTCTGAGGGGAAGGTAGAGGTGGGTCTCACCCTTCTGTAGTGTTGGACTTTTGTTTCACTGGACATCTGCAGCACATCATCAGATCTCAGAGTTCAAAACTCCTTACATCTGTCCCCCACGGGGCCCAGTTCCCAAGTGTGGCTTATCCTCATTTACTCAACTGGTCTCCCTGGTCTGGGGATTATGGACCACAGGGAAAGGAGATTTGCCAATTTCTCCCCCAAGATGTCATCACAGCTTTGTTTTGTGTGGTTGAAAATAGCATCAACACTCATCTTCACCATAGAAATAATTAATCGTTGCTTTATTTCTGTTTAGGATTTGACCATTTTTCTCTTACAATACCTGTATAGTCACCTACAAAATCAAAGATTAAAAACCTAATTATTTCTATGGAGAACCATCCTTTCTGGCTGTGCAATCTCAAATCAGTTGTTTAACTTTGCCATACTTGGATCTTGTCATCTGTAATTAAGATCACGATAACATTCCTACTGGTTATTGTGAAGATTAAATGAGCTATATAAACTGCTCAGCACGTGGGAAGCCAAAATAATAGCCTTAAGAGAACAGAGAAGGGTGTGAGAAGAATATAGGTATCTTCAATGGCAATGCCCAAGATTCACTCTGCTTTGAAACAGCCTTCATTACAAGCAGTCCCCCGTTGGGACCCTAGTACAAAGGCTGTTGTCCCTAGCCCCTCATAAGCTTAGGGAATTTGGCATCTAATGAAGACCCACCTTTCAGATCTCCATTCAAACCTTAGTTCCCATTTGGCCACTTGAGTTATAACTGACTGATGGTAGCTGAAAGTGTGTTGTCATTGCTGGCTAGAATTCTCAAACAAACCACAGAGAGATTGAATCGCTACAAATCTCTCACTCCTTCAGGTGACTACATGACACAGTGATGCCCTTTAAAAGACCATACTCTATTCTGTCCCTGGAACTTGGGTTGGGGGAATGTGGCCAGTCTGCCCTGTTTGGCGTGTCAGACACGCTCCCCAGCACCAAGCTCATTGATGATTATATTAAAAGCTGTGTTCCCAGGGAAGGATCTGCTCAGCCACCACAAGCTTATTCATTATTTATAAACAATTAAAGGGCATGGTTCAAATGAATGCAAGCATCTGGGAAAGTCATTATTCATGTACAAATCTACTCAAGCATTTGTCATTTCTCTGGTGACTTAACATACTCTCTGTGCCTTGGGACCTCAAATTATATTAAGCAAAGTAGATGCTTAAACTCTTTTATTTAGTTTAATCGTTGGTCTCATTGCACTTGTTCAGATTATTTGGGCTTGTTTAAAATTAGCCCTCCTGTCTCCTTGATGCATTAAAATAGTAAGGAGGAAAATTTCTTTTTAGAACCTATTGCATTCTGAGGATGAATGCAAATTATCCTACTATGATTCTTAATGACCCACTATTAACATAGTAGGAAACCCAGTGCATTAATGCAATGCCACTTTTCACATCATTACTCCTAATGGAACTGTTACCAGGATAATAGCTTGACCTTTAGCTATAGATTCTGATAGCAAAATATATTCTGCTTACTCCATACCTCTATTCACATAGCATATCAGCTGTTTTCACGTCAGTGCAATGGCATCGTTTAGCCTTGTCCTAAGGTCTCATCTGCGATTGTAATGGAGAGAATAGCATTTCATCTTCAATAGGTAAATTCTAGTTAAAAGTCCCTTTGAAGTTTGGATGTCATCCATGAATCAGAATGTCAATAATGTGCCTGGTGGAAATATTTGTTTGTGTAGGCATTTTTTGAGAAGCCTGTGCTGTGCCTTCAAAAGTCTCAGTCACGGGCCCAGGGGACAGTGTTTTTCTAGCATCTTCCTATTGAAGGCAGAAAAGTTTTAACTGAAAGAAGAAAAAATGAGCAGAAGCTGTTGCCCTTTTAAGTGAATGATGAGATTCTGAGCTCAAGGCTGGATTGTAAAGTTCTGAACTTAAACCCCTCATGGCATGAGAGAGTGCATTCTTCAGGCCTTTCCTTCGGTTCTTCTAAACTTCACTGTTGGCACACATGTAGCCACTCAGGCATTGGCATAGTCCAGGACTGCTTTGGTATTTTGAAACCGCAACTTGCTAATGTGTGATAATTTGAGCATAAGCATTTCACAATCTAAGAAAAGAGGTTGCTATAGAAATTAATTGTATACATAGCATTATAAGTGGAAAGATGTTTACCTCATAAAACAGTCTCTTCAGTCATTTTTGTAGTATGCTTTTTCATATAAGTGAATAGAATGCTAGGTACAAATGCATTGTTTTTTAAATTTCATTTATTAAGCAGAACTTCAAGCACCTTTTGACAGTTCTTCAGTTAGATGTTATTGTGAGCATTTGAGCGTAGTAAAACCTTTTTTTTTTTTTTATTTAAATGTTTGACCAGTGAAGACTTCCTGCTAATTCAGATAGGGCATTTTCTAATTAGTCTACATTTTTGAGGTCCTGTTATTTGCTAACATTAGATACAAGACTAGTAACTATGTTGATTTCTTCCACAGCATGTTTCTTGAGCTTCTTTGCTGAAATGGGTACATTGAGGGAGACAAAGAAAGGAGCTGGTGTAGGAAGCTGAAAAGCACATCTGTGCCCAGGAATATGGCTTGTTTCCTCTCCTTTGCCCTACAGAATCTACAGGGGGTCACCTGGTTCATACTGCCCGACTCCTTGATTCTGCTTCCTAACTATCTCCCTCCCCCCACTCATGTAAGACTGTGATGGACTTTCCATTAAGGTTCTTGGGAGATCTGTGCATCTCCTGCCAACAACTTGGTGTCGTCTTGATATGACTCAGTCCCCTGCACACATGAAAATCCATCTGATCCTGGCCTCTTGGTGTCAGGACCTCAGTAGCTGTGCCTTTCACCGCTGCTTGCTTGAGCCCATGTCACTCAGCATACCTTAGCATCCTTCCACACAGCTCTGCTGTTTTCTACTCCAGCATCCCAGACTTTCCTAATGTTCCCTACTACCATCTAACCCTGCCTGCCATCCCACTGATATCTCCATTTACTCATCTATGAGTATCTCAGAGTCTGTCAGCCCCTGTCTGGTGTCATTTTCCTAATATCTTCAAGTGCTTTAAGTCCCCCTTCTGCTGCTGAGACCGTTCAGCTAACCCTAACCTTAGCCAGCCCTTCCGCCTAATGCTCCCTGTAGACTGTGGCACCCCATTCACTGCCTTACTGTTTGTCCTCAGCCTTCTAAATTCCAAACCTCCCCACACTGTCCAGCCCCATGGTGCCTCCGCACTGAGCTCACAGAGAACCACCTCTTATCAACACATCTCCTCATCCTCTGGCTTTCCAACTTGTTTTAAGGTGGCCCCTCTACTTCAGTCCTATATCCCATCACCCCTCTTTCCTCCAAGATGGCTCCAAGCCACTGTATCACTAATGCTCTAGAGTCATTTGTCACCCTTGGCTTTGC
The DNA here is from genome assembly GCF_003668045.3 of Cricetulus griseus. NCBI lineage: Eukaryota > Metazoa > Chordata > Mammalia > Rodentia > Cricetidae > Cricetulus > Cricetulus griseus. The sequence continues at coordinate 221,991,780 of NC_048596.1, forward strand.
AGTCATCCTGGCCTTCTTTGTGGGTTTTTCTGCCTCTATCATCTATTCCTCAGCACTGTGTTCACCACAATCTATGCTTAGCCACGTGCCCTTTACTCTGTATGTTCTCTCTTCTTAACAGTTTTTCTGTTCATTGTTTTAACTACCATATACACAGTGGGCTCTTCCTGTTCAGTGAGTTCAGCATCCACAGATTTAACCAAGCAGGGATGGAAAATACTGAAGAAAAAAAAAAAAAAGAGAGAGCTTAGCATGCCACATACACACATTACCTTTAATGCTGGCAGCGTAGCTCAGTGGTAAAGTATATGCTTTAAACATGCAGACTTTTGCCAGGTGGTAGAAGTGCACACCTTTAATTCTAGCACAGGAGAGCCAGAGGCAGATGAATCTTTTGAGTTCAAGGCCAACCTGGTCTGCAGAGCAAGCTCCAGCAGTGTAGACTTTTTTCTTGTGATCATTCCCTCAATAACACAGCAATACAACTTACTTAATATTAGCATTGTATTAGTCATCATTGAGCTATCTAAGTTTGATTTAAAGTATATGTTGATGGCATAGGTGATGCATCACTTATAACATTGTCTTCCAGGGTCTTGGAATTGGTCCCTGTAGACTGAGAGGTGGCAGTGTCCTTGGCCCAGCTTCTTTCCTTATACTGCTCTGTCTAACCTTCTGCTGCCCACATGATGTGGGGGCTCTGCAAACAGTCCACCCAAGTCTGTGGTGTTCTGACTTTACCTCACTTTCCTTTCCTTTCTGTGGTGAGTGTATCATGTGTTTCGACACAGGGTGTCAGTCTCCTGCCCTGGATGCTTGATTTACTGAGACAAGTATTAGCTTCTGAAAGGGACTCCCCATGGCCTGCAGATCTGTCCACAGCAATTGTCCTTTCCTGCACAACTGGACTGCTTGCATTTGAGTTCACACACAGGGCTTTCCCCTCTTTCTGTATTTCCTTAGGATGTGATTTTAAAAGTAACATTACGGATCAGGGGTGTAGCCATTTTATGGCTCTAATTATGTTTTATTCTTATTTCCCAAGAAAAATTCCCAGTTTTATGCTAATAGCAATGTTTGACTGGGCCAGCTCACCACAATTTTGCTACTATCAAATACAGCCTTTTTGACATTGTTTTTCTAACTTAGGATAGGTGTACAATGTGTGCTTTTCAGTTCTTTGATTTAAATATTAGTTGAACATTTTCCCTAGTGTTTTATACTTCAAATACACTATTGATCTATGGTACTATTGAACTTGCTCTTTTATTTGAGTGCACTCTTCAAAGATACTGAACATTCTGAGGCATATATAATGTGGTCAGGTTTTGTAGCTCTCCTAGAATGTTTGTTTTTCATTGAATGGGAATTTCAGCTTTTTCATATAGTTAAATCTGTCAATATTTTCCTGTGTTGTTTCTTTTTGAAAGAGACCTTTTAACATACTGAAACTAGGAACATTTTGAATCTCACGAAGGCAGTGTACTAGGACCACTTACTGACCTCACCAGCAGCGAGGTGAAGAGGGGAGCTGAAAAGTTCACAGGAACAGAGAGAGGCAGAAATGTTAACTCCACACCTCACATATGGGCACACCCTGTGTGGCTTTCCTGGGATCATTGTCCTGCCTCATGATTCTCCATTGTTTCTCAGCACTTAATAGGGCTGGTCTTTCCTCATATCTAATGTACTATGCAGGGTGCTGATTCCCACCTAGATTGAATCTTAGAATCTCAGTAAGATGAACAGCAGTGTTATATGTTGAGTACTGAGTTTCTAAGGATCAGTGTGAGAACATCTCTGTGTTATGTTCATTTCATTTTGAATTGACAACATGGACGAAGTCACTTAATACATTTGCTCAATTCTGTCATGAATGGATCTGGCAGAGCCATATGAAGCATTTTCCTTTTTGCCCATCAGACACATACACACATAAAGAGCAGTTTCCACTCAAGCTTCTTAGTGTTTTCAGCCAGTTTTATGTTGAAGCATAAGCCATCATATGTAGCCAGCACTCAGTTGCTTGCGATCTTTGCCAAAAGAGATCACTGCAGAAGATGTGCCCTGTGGGTCTGACGTCCTTAGATGTTCACTTTGAAGCTGAGGGAAGCTTGTAGTAGAGCTCATGCTTGGCATACACATGTTCCTAGGTGAAATTCCCAGCACCAGGAAAGAAACAACAAAAGATACAGACTTGTTTTCTCCTTGGACCATCTTCCTGTTTTGTTCTGCATCCTTTTGTTGCTGTTAAGGTATTTAGTAGCATTTCATGTTTTCTTTCAGTCTTTACAGAAAAATACTGTACTGCGAACCATGTGGATAAACTTCCTGGCCCAAGAGACTGGGTACAGATTCTACAGGATCAAATTAAACTGGCCAGAAGAAGGTTAAAAAGAGGCTCAGGTATGAATGAATAAACTGTAAAAGAAGTCACTGTGGAAGTGCTTTGTTGAGCTCTCCACCTTTTAAAGCACAGTGCTTTCTCTCTAGGTCATTGTGGTATCCTTTGTCTCTTGAAAGAGATGTTCTATGTAATGTGCTCTGGTGGGTGCTAGTGAAATTTGAAAGTTGTCTTAAGATTGAATAGTAAAAATTATGTAGGCCATTTGCTTTTAATAGTACAAGAGGAAAAGATTGCTAATCTCATCTGTGGTCTAATGTGTTTTTCGGGTAGGATTGAGTCTTCTGTGGTTTGCTTTTATCTGACTATTGATTTCTGTTGTTTATATCTACATGAGTTTTTTAAAGAACTAATTGCTCAAAGTTTAAAAGGCCATGGGGGTGGAGCAGTGGGATGGTGCATGTGTTTAATTCCAGCCCTTGAGTTAGAGACAGAGATCTCTGTGAGTTTGAGGCCAGCCTTGTCTACATAGTGTGTTCCAGGACAGCTAGGGCTATGTGAAGAGACCATTTCAGATAAAAAAAAAATCAAAATTCGTTCTGTCAGAGCACCACAGGAATTTAAGGTGTGTGTGTGTGTGTGTGTGTGTGTGTGTGTGTGTGTGTGTATGCATGTGTGCACATCGCCATGTTTAAAACTTGAGAGTTTGCAGCTAGGCAGCAATTTTTCTAGGCAAAGTGAATACCAGTAGAATTGTGACTACATAGATTTGATCATGGAAGTCTCAGTCTTCCAAATCTACCAGTTAGAAATCCCTTTAGGGTCAATTTTCTCCTATATTCCAAGAATAGTTATCTCTACCAGATCACAAATCTCTAGGTTTTTATTTCTAAATTTTATGTAACTTGGTATATCTATTATAAAAAACAATATGGAGATTCCTCAAAAAAAAAAATAAGGCCTCAAGGAGATGGCTCTGTTGGTAATATGTTTACCTTGCAAGCTCTAGGAGTTAAGTTGCCAGAACCCATATAAGAAAATAAACAAATAATAAAGCATGTCCTTGTAATCTCAGCACCGGATCTGTAGGGGAGGCTGGGCAACCATCTTCGCCCGCTTGACAATTTCCAAGCCAGTAAGAGACAGCATTTGAATAAAAGTACCTAAGGTTGCCCTCACACACATACACACACACACAGGAAAATTTTAATTACCATATGACCCACTAACCCTAAACAACCCCAGTATTTTAAAGAGACATCTGCATTCCTATATTCATTGAGGCATTTTCCTAACAGCTTCTAAAATATATAATCAACATAAGCATCCACTTTACTAGACCAATTGATAAAGAAAATGTGGTTGTGTGTGTGTGTGTGTGTGTGTGTGTGTGTGTGTGTGTGTGTGTGTGTGCAGTAAACAAGCACAGAAGTCCAAGTACCATGGAATCTCTGTGAGGAATCTGAAAAGGTAGAACATAGAGTGATGGTCAGTCTCCAAGAGCCTGGGGAGATGTTGGGCAAAGGAATAGAATTTCAGTCACACAGAAGGAGTGGGAGTGATTATGTGACATGACAAGCCGGGTTATTTATAATATACTTAAAAATAATTGAGTTCGCATCCTATATTTTCATATAGTGAGTGATACATAGATTAATTCACACAGTGAGCCATTCTACATGTGTATTTCTAAGATACCATGTTCTATATCATAAATATGCATGATTTCTTATATTAGAAGAAAATTTATTAAGCTTGTTTCTATAATATGGTCAGAGTAGTCCTACAGTGGAGAGTCTCAGAACCCCAATGGTAACTTGGTCCATGGGGCTAGGTGCCCCCTGTAGTCCTACTCTGAAGGCCTGAGGATTCCTGGAGAGTGTTTAGTCCCCAGGGCACATTGGAATCCTAAAGAAGCTGCCTCAAATGTCAGCAAAAGGAGTCAACACCAGCAGCAGCAAGGAAGATGAATTCACCAGTGAGAGTGAAGGTCAAGAGAGGAAAACATTTTCCTCCCATGTCTTTTATATGGGCAACTACTAGAAAGTGCCCACATTCAGAGTGGATCTTCCCACATAATTAAGGTGGTCTCCCATCAGCCACTTCATCTTGGCAGTCTTCCAAAGCGCATCTAGGTTGGGTCACATTGACAATTAAAGCTAACACCATACTCATGTATTTTGACCCCCTACAGAAAGGAACTGCCTTGACCCATGAACTTAGTTTATTTCTTTTTTGTTTGTTTGTTATTAATAAATTTATGTATTTCTGTTATTTGTCAAATGAAAATGAAATCCAGGCCACCTTGACATCAGGCCTGTCAAGGCCTTGGGAATCTGTGTGGCTGGAGGGTGAGACAGTTTGGAAGGTAGACTTTGGGAACTGTGGTACTGGAGTGTGTGCAGGTAACACCACACAGCGCATCTGAGTGTGCGATGCTGCAGTAGCAGAATAACTGAGTCTTATTGGCTTTAATGAACAGAAGTCTATTGGCTCACAGTTCTGGAGGCTGGAAACCCAAGACTGAGGGCTTCCTTGCTGCATCAGTCCATGGCAGGAAGGCACAGAGAGAGTGAGAGAGAGGAAAGGGGAGACAAACTCACCTCTTCCTCAATGGCAGGATTGTGTCCTGTCAGCTCTCATCAGGCTTCTCCTCCCTACACTGTGCATCATCTTTGGGGGACACATTCAGACCATAGCAATCTCTAACAGGGGCTTGTTAGTTGAATTCTTCCCAGTACAGCACTGTCCTCCAGCCTCAGGCTCTGTAGCCAAACTGGCCTTCTCTCTGGTACTAAAACTGGCTGCTTTCTCCCACCTTTCATGAGCACTGCAGGGCTTCCCTTCTGCAGAAACCTTTAGAGAGGCCCCAACACACTCCCTTTTGTTGGAGCTTTTGATCATCAGGTTTACAAAACACATGCTCTACCTGTACATTCATAATGTATCAAATAGGCTATCTTAGCCACTGAGGAGGAAGGTACCTACATGAGAGAACCACCCTGACATACAGGCCACACTAGATCAAAAGGACAGCACCCCAGCCATGGCAGACAGTTTGACTGTGTGTGTGAAACGCTAGTGCACTTCCTTCTCAATAGCACAAAGCTGGGACTCCAGCAAACAGATTTTAGAGCCACTTGCCTTGGCTGAATAAGGCCTCGATCTATAATGCGACTGGCTCTGGGGTTTTTCATCTTGATTATTTTCCATCAAAATGATAATAAAATGTGTTTAAGGTATTCCACAACTTCCAGTGCCTTATTTATCATTCTTGGCTCAGTTCCTAGAACTCGGTCCAGACTCTGACTGGACAGAGCTAATCAGCTCACCCCTTGGGGAAGCCTACACTGACTGTAGGAGAAAGAGGTTGCCCCACACGATTGGAAAGGTCGTTATGCAAATCCAAACAAATTCATTTGGGGCTCTCATCACATGTAATAATTTTTTCTATAACTAGAATTCTGTTCCTGGTGTGGATTTTTATCATTTTTATTAGATTACTTCCTCAGAGCTGAAATCACAATTTACTGTTTGTGTTAGATCCAGGAGTAAAGCTGTCACTGCTACTAAATTTTTATTGGACTTGCTCAGTCTTTTCCAAATTTTACAACTTGATCATCACCAGAAAAGAGCGGCTGTGAGCTTGTTGTTACAGACGGTGTTATAATTAACACCCTAATGTTCTTTACCCATGACACTTGCCCTGCTCGTGCAGCTAACATAATACAGCATATTCTGACTAAATATATGTAAACTATATATGTTCTGTTCTGACAAAAGCACATGATTGTGTAGGCCCACATATAAAAAGTATGGGTTGGGCTGGCGAGCTGTCTCAGAGCTTAAGAACACTGGCTGTTCTCCCAGAGGTCCTGAGTTCAATTCCCAGCAACCACATGATGGTTCACAAAAAAATATCGCTCAGCAATTAATACCATGGCTGTTCTTCCAGAGGACCTGGGTTCAATTCCTAGCACCTACATAGTGGCTCACAACAGGCTATAACTCTAGTTCCAGGAGATTCAGTGCCATCTTCTAACCTCCACATGCCTCAGGTATACAAGTGGTTCATGGACCATGAACATACATACAAGCAAAATACTCATACACAGAAAATTTTAGAGTGTGTTATTTTTAAGTAAGGGTAGCTGAATTACAAAAGGAAGGTCACCTCAGACCCCAAACTAATTTTTGTTAAAACTAAACAAAAAGCGGATATGTATTAAGGTAAAAGAAATTACTAAAATATAAAATGAACTACAATTTGAAGACTTTAAAAATGAGCTTGTAACTGTACATATGCTATGTATGTATTATTAATAGTAAGAGATTGAGAGTCTAGACTCAAAGCTCATTCTTATCTTTGGCATTGTCACTTACTAGCCATAATTTAGTTTCTTCACCTCTGATTCCTAGTGTATTAAACCAAGCATAGCATCAGACATAGCCCAAAAGACTTCCTATCAGTCAGATGACAAATTGCACACAAAGTGCTCAATAAAAAGTATTTAGTAAGTGGTGATGGCCATTTATTATTACTGAAGAATTTTTAAGCCCTGGTAATAAGACAACTATGATGTAAACCGTCAGATTCATTGAAACCAGTCAGAAGGAAATGGTGACTTCTGAATATAAAAGGCATACATTCATTGTTTTTTATCATGTAAAAAGTTTTTTTCAAACCCCGTAAGAACCAAGCTAAGGAACTGGATCAGTGGGTAACGTATTTGCTGCACAAGCACAAAAGCTGGAGTTCGGATTCCCAGAGCCCTTATAAAGCAGTCAGGTGTGGAGGAGTGCATCTTTAACCCCAGCACTCAGATGCTGGTAGAGACAGTCAGATCCCAGTCTAGCTAAAACTAGGAGGTTCAGTGAGAGAACTAACCCCCCAAAATAATGTAGAGTATGAGAGTAATAGAGAAAGACACCTGACAACGACCTGGGGCCTCCGTGCATGCAAACACATGGGAGTATGCAAGGATATGTATGCACATGTGCACACATACAGAGTGCACCAGAACACCTAATGCCTTTTATCTAGAGCATTTTAGTATGTCTTGCAAGTTGTCTGTAAATCGCTTTACCCAACTCAATCCTGCCATTTTGTCATGCTATTAAATATTATCAACATCATTTTTTAAAAGGTTTTATTTATTTATTATGTATACAACATTCTGCTTCCATGTATATCTGCACACCAGAAGAGGGCACCAGATCTCATAACGGATGGTTCTGAGCCACCATGTGGTTGCTGGGAATTCAACTCAGGACCTCTGGAAGAGCAGTCAGTGCTCTTAATCTCTGAGCCATCTCTCCAGCCCATATCAACATCATTTTTAATTGTCTCTACTCCAATCAAAGTTGGCCGTGACTATTCCATCTCTTCTCTGTTTTCTTTCTGTGGTGAATCATTTGAGCCAGCAGACACCGATGCTGGACCTACCCACCCAGGACAAGAGACTAGAGACTAAACTAGAGGGAGAAAGTTTGGAATATTCCTGGCTGTGTCTGTCCTCAGTCGTGTTTAAAGCACCAACAGGAAAAATGAGAACATAGCATTGCTTTGGCTTTTCCACCCTCTCCATACTACAAGGTGGAGCCAAAGGCTGGCCTCAAGGCACACAGTGTAGTCAGCAGGAACTTGGGGTGGGGAGGTAAAGAGGATGCCACCAGAATTACCCAGTAGCCATATGTGAATTTTCCTTTGTCCCTAGCATGTTAGAGGAGACTCACTCCCTTGAGTTACCATGAGACTTATGAACCCCTTCTCTTTATATTTAGTAGGGGTGTGTGTGTGTGTGTGTGTGTGTGTGTGTGTGTGTGTGTGTGTGTGGTGTGTGTGTGTGAAGGGTCACACTTTGCAAAACCCTTAAGGAGACTAAGTCACATCAGAAGAGCAAGGCTTGCATTTAAATCACAAAGGAGAGGAATCTTTTGAAGAAATATATATATTTTTTCTCCATGGCTTCCTTCATGTCTGAATAGATCCAGGAGTTAGGCTGACAGCTCCAGAACTAGGATCTCCAAAGAAAAGTTCATTCTGAGAATTCCCACTATGAGTGTGGATGTGAAAAGTAGTGTTCTGTAGGCGAAAGGCAGGAACATAGGTGTCCTCAGTGTGTGGTTGGACAGTCCACCCTGCTGCTCACTGGAGGTTTAAGCTTATGAAAAGAAGACAAAATGAACTGAAATCACCTATGATTGACAAAATAAGGCCGGAGAGTTTTCAAGTTTTAATACAGGAAGCTTGACTTCCTGTCATGATTATCCAAACGAAATTGTGTTATACTGAAACCTGTAATGTGAACCAAGTGACGTGAACAGGGGAGCAGGGGAAGAAAGATGAAAGCCGCCGTGCGCACTGGAGTCGCTTTAATTGTGTTCCCATATTCAGCAAAATGAATGTGCTCCCTGCAACTAATGAGATTTGTGTTTTATGTTTGTAACCAGCAGAGGTAGCTGACGGGGATGAAAGACTGGACGGCATTTCGCTACCACCAACAGGTAAAACACATTTACATTTCATCACTGCTGCAAGAATACATCTGCATTGAAAATGCTTTTACCATTAAGGATGCAGGTGCTTGAGCAAGCTGCCTCTGTAACAGACCCAGGCCCTCACAATCCCCGGTTTCTTGGGGGCCTAGGTTCAAAGCTGTTTTTACAGTGGATATGAAAAGCAACATTTTTCTCACACCCTATTTCATATTCATAAATATCTCAGAAGTGCAAATCCTAAGAAGTTAGTATCACAACACAATGCCTCACCAAGCCTTGAGACCTTAAAAGGCATTTTTATTATAAAACGGCATTTAGCTTTAAACCAGGATTGTCAGCTTATATGTGACCAAATTCAGGTCCATTTTGTCTTATTCCACCCAAAGGCGTTTAAGAGGCATGCATCAGCACTCTTCACTTAGTAATGCCTGTGTTTTTAAGTGGGACTGAACAAGCCAGCCCATCCGGTGTGAACCACACACTCCTGGTATTTGAACCAGGACAGCAAATGCAACAGAACACTGAAGCATTTGCTGCGCAATTGTGTTCAACCGTGGGCTTCATTGTGATCTCATCGCAAGACTCTGGGGTAATGCCTCTGACCCCGATCTCCTGCCTGTGTGTGAGCTCACACCCAAAAGGAGAGGACTTGGTGCCTGATCAGTGAGCCATGTGTCAGTTTATCCCCTCACTTGGACTCACGACTCCCTATTGGCTGTTCTTCAAAGATTCTCTGAAGATTCCATCGGTAAAATCCAGACAGTCCAAGGAAATCTTGAACTATAAAAGCTCAATTCAGTGGTGGGTTTTTTTTTTTTAATGTGTTTCATTTTTATTTTGTTTTTGTTTTTCCTGCATCTGAGATAGTGAGGCTTGAATTAAGTTGAGAAAATATAATGGAGTATGTACTGTGTTTGCAGGAACTCTTGATAGTCCCTAGTGGTCACATGGCCTTGAAAGCACAGCTCATAGGTACACTTAGAGCTGCCAGAAGCCCCAGCCATGTAAATTACACCTTGCTTCTCTGCCTTGAGTAGCCAAGTAACAGATCAGTGGAAAAATAATGAAATGAGCCACAATAGTGCTCAAAATATCTGCATATATCCAGTTCTTATGATCCATAGTTGTAATGTAAAGGCGATTTCTACTTGTCTGTGTTTCCATACTTGAGTTGAGAGAGTTGAATGTGCCATCTCTAGTGTTCATTACCACCCTCTAAATATCAGGACAATGCACACTGAATTCCCAGAAGATACAGGAAATACTAATCATAATGGTGAAAGTATGGTTCAGGGGCCTTGTTGAGGAATGTCATACTTTTCTAGTTGTCCCCTGGGCATCTGCAGCAGCTGTCTTCTGTGTCAGATGACATAGCGGACTTTTGCTTTATCGTTTGAAAACTGTGCAACTTGCAAATAAATATACCTTTGCATTTAACTGTCTAAAGATTGAGGCTGAGATTTCAGCAGATACGACAGCCCAGGGATGCTAGAGGCGTTTCCCAGAACTGACAAGCTCAAAGGAATCTGAAAATGAAGGGAACATGGGAGCTCATCTGGACCAATCCCTCCTTTTATCCAGCCTTTTATTTTCCAGAGGGAAAAACCTGAGGTCCAGAAACATTAGATGACTTTCCCAAAGTGTCACAGCTGGTGATAGCAAGGTCAGGACCAGTCCCCTCAACTCCCAGCCAGTACAACATAGGGCTTTCTTATACCTAAGTCAAAGCCATCTTTTCTCTGCATTTCTTAAAGATCCTGGGGCATGACAGACGTGCAGTCCCATTAGGACTCCATTTTTACTGGTTCAGTCTTCACATTTATAACATTTGGCATCAGTCTACCCAAAGTTCACTTGATTTCTTTCTTAAATTCTGTCTGGAGCTTTGAGATGATAAAGAATAAAGTAGACTATTGACAGATACAGTTACAAACTACTGAACAGCATGGTATATGTTTTTTAATGTATTTATCCTTTTGGAAAAGGGGGGAAAGAGGTCACAGATTGGTTCTCAAATTTTGAGTATCAAATTAAATAGTCTTGATAGCATGCTTCATGGTTGCCTTCTAAAGTAAAATCCCCAATCTGGCCAGCTTCTTTGGTTGCTGTGTTGCTGCAGGTCACCCCTCCACATGCTCTGACACGGCCACCAAAAGCAGTGAACCCCATGTCTTATACATATGGTTGCAATGGCTCAGCCTCACTGAGCAGGATTCAAACCACATCTCCAGCTCCTCATTTATCTGAGCTGACCAAACTTGATGCTTTGTAAAGCTTCAGTGGTGCTTTTATTACTATTACTTTATAAATCATTTTGCTCCTTTAAAGTCTGTATCAAGAAAAGATGAGGGATGATCCCTGTGTTGCTGTGAACCTGTAATGGTCAGGGTAGGATTTTGTTCAGTCAGATGGCCTGTGTTTTCAGGTACTATAGTTAAGATCAGAAGGGTCTCATGTAGCCCAGGCTGGCCTCTGGCTTTGAGTTCCTGATCCTCTTGCCCCAGCTCCTGAGTGCTAGGACCATAGACACGGACCACCACACCCTGCAGAAATGTGTTAACCTGTGCAGCGAGCCTTCGGAGCAGCAGTCAGCACCATCCTTGGGTCTGATGCAGATTCTGCCCTCAGACAAGGGTGGGAGACAGAAACAAACTTGCACACTGCGGCACAGATGTGGAGGGAACATTCAATTAGGAACTATTCCTAGAACCTGGGAACCGTTGGCATTTAAAGAAAAAAATGTGTAAAGTCAAATCAAAGTAGACCATTTTCAGTTTGAAGATGGGGCCTCTGGATTTGATAGGGTAATATTTGTCGAGACTTAGCAATTTGCATTATCAGTCAGCATTCTTTTGTGGGTTTTGTATTTTAGAAAGCACAAGTCACAACTCGGAGACACTGTTACTGCTGTTTCCCCTATATTCAATTTTTCTCTATTTGATTTATTTATCTAATGGAGATCAAATACATGGAATTTGTCTCCTGAGTTGTTTGGTTTTCACCTAAGAAGCATTCCCCCCCCCACTCTAAGTCTGCACATTGCTATTTAATAATGTTTTCAGGTAAATCATATTTAGCTATTTTCTATTGCTGGACAGTATATCACTAATGGTAATATATACTAATGGATTTTATTGTTTTAAAAATCAACAAGAATTCCTAATCCTTGAAATTACTTATCTGGCACAATTAAAGCTTAGTGCCTTAACTGGACAGCACAAGTATGTATACCACCCCCAAACCTTCAGGTGACTGATTTTTTTTTTCCCCCACACGGCCCTGGCCATGTGAGAAAATGTACAGCTCTGCCTTGGAGAAACAGCCTCTCTCATTGTCTTGTCTCTGTTGTAGGTAATATATTTGTCACCAAGAGAGAGACCCCGGAGGACCCAGAACCAGGTTCCATTGCCTAGACTTGCAGTTTAGTATACTCTTCCGTTTCCTCAAAGGTCCACGTAGCAGTTGAGGTTCCTGCAGTGTGGGTGTTCTGTGGTGGCTTGTCCTGTCTGAATAATTTCTTTGTAACATGTGGTGTCACAACTCCAATTTGGCATAATCTTTTCTTAAATCATGCTTGGAGAGTTGTTACCCTTTAAATGTCCAGCGTGTGTGGCCCATCACAAAGAAGCAGTTCTCTTCCTGTTTTTATTCATTCATAGTCTGTGTGAATACACAGTCTTTTTAAACATATTTATTTTATTGTAAATTGCTTAGCTGCATGCAGAGGAAACCCCCTCTTTCCAGGACTGATGGAAGTTACAAAGCGGCATTAATTAAACGTTCAGCTAAGAGAAGGAAAGGTAGTTTTGGGAGATGGGAATAGCTAAGACCTGGTCTGTGAAATCATTTATGACGTTAGACATAGTAACCCGAAACAGTCATTCAGAACCGAAGTACAAATGATGTATGAATTACTAGGAAATAAAGCACTTTCATGTAATTTATGATGATGTAGTGACAAAAAAAAGAGTACCCAGCCATTTGCTTAGGAGCCATCAAGCATTTAAATATGGTTTAAACTAAGTGGCTTTGACCCTGTGTTCATGTTCACTTTATAGTTTATCTGGTCCCTCACACACTTGCCTTCTACCTTATGTAAAACTAAATATGAGAAAAATTTGGGTTTATTTTAAAGAAATCTTTGCTGTGTGGATATTTGCTTTGCAGAAATAGTTACCCCCACATTTGTTTTGCTAATGAAATAGTGCATTGGGAATACCACTTATTTAGAAACCCTTGCATTTGCACCTTATTTGACATGTAAAGCAAATTGTCTTGAATCTTGGGCACTTGACACAGAAGGCTAAAAATTGCCATAAAAGAAATGTGACTGTTGATCTACCAAACCCCAGGGAAAAAAACTGCCATGACAAAAACTTCGCCTTTTCCCTAGTGTTCATTTCAGCCACTGGTTAGAACCAACAGTTAGTGCTGCTAGGACTGAGTCCCACCTTCTGCTTTGCCTGAGAGAATTGAGAGTTAGGTAAGTGGTTGCTTAGGGTCAGGTTACCTTTCATGGCCAGCTGGCATAGAACCTGAACATCGGTGTGCTGTGTTATGTCATACTGAACATGAAATGCTAAAGATTGGAGGACTAGGGCAGCACTCCACTGATTCCAGCTAATCAATGAAAATGATAGGTGACCACCCTGGAATGTGATAAAATGTGCTTTTAGGTGTTGCTTGTGGATTGCAACATCCCTTCTGTGTATCTTTTACGTCTCTTCTATTGGAAGCTACAGGGATGGCTTGGAAATTATTCCCATCATACCTCTCAGTTACCAGTTTCTGTTTCCAGCTAGCCCTAATCTCTTTGTTTTATTGAGTGGTCTGATGAGCTGCATACAAACCAGGATTGTTAATTCTGTAACAGATCCTGAAAAAGAAAAATGTCTTCTGCCTCCTAGAATGAAATACTCGAGAGAGTAGAAAAGCTGAGTTAGTGCCCTTCACTCTATTAAATGATGGTGAATGTGTTTTCAGTACAGGAAGAACATATACTTACAACTGTAGGCCTGTTCAGTATGCACTGTAAACCTTCAAAACACACTTCCTTCCAAGCCTCGGTGACAGCTTGGAGTCTTCAATACTTGAGGAGGGTAGCATCATTTAGTTCACGGATAAGTGCAATGGATTCACAAATAGGAAAGGCAGACTAAAACTGCAACAGTAAAATCTTATTTTGTAAGTTTAAATTGTATTCATGTTAACTTACTGTGACTACTGTTCAGCTTTGTTCAGAAACTGTTTTTATAGGCTTTCTTAGCAAAAAACAAATCCATATCTATGGATGTGTCTCAATCTTCTGTACATATGTTTTATTAATATGTAAATATTCAGATTTTTTAAAAATTACTATGTTCTTTTAAAAGAATTCAGTGTAAAGCTAGTTGTGAAAATGGTGTGTAACACTGTGTTGTGATATCAACTCCCAAGATGCTCTTTATGTCCATTCTGGAAAAATACAATAAATTACTTTAATTGAATGCACACGTGTCTTGCTTGCACCCAGTCTTCTGTGTTTATGAAGTCTATGCTGCTCATTAATTAAAAGGTATTTATGAATAGTCTGATGATTTTTCTCAGGAGTTATGCCTCTGTGGAAAATTATGTTTACAAATAAAGCAAATGGATTTCTAGCAGAGTGAGAGTCTGGTAGACACTAGAGTCCCAGCTCTGTCTGGCAGTCAGATCAATGGCTACAGCAAGTCCCACGGAAACACTCGGGCATTAAGTACTGAGATGCTCAAAGCCTAATTTTAAATGAATTAGGTGGCCTTATAATCTTCACTTAAAAGGTTAAGCCCTGCTTCTATGGAAACAACACACCAGAAGGCCAAATCAATCTTTTTCCAATGTAAAGTGGCTGCCAAGGCAGACAGAGCTGTTCTCTTCTTTCAACACAGCGGGGCGCTGTGCCTCACTTGGTACTGGCCCCCTCTTGTTCCCAGGGGTGTACTCAATGCCCTGCTTGGAACATGTGACACTCGCAGGCTGGAATCTGGTTCCATTGGGGATTTACTTCAGTATCTATTCCAGAATGAGGGTGGTGGGCTTATGGCGGCAAGGGGTGGCTATTGCTTAAGAACGCAGCTGAGCCAGGGGAAAGAAAGCAGCAGGATGAGCTGTTTGCAAAGGGAAATATGCAGTCAACATGAATTCTTTTTCCTGTTTGAAGCTGTGAGCCATCCCCTCCTGCCAAGACCCTCTCCTTTGTGGGCTCCTTGAATCCACAAAAGGGTCCATGTGATGCTTTAGTGTACAGGGCCACTGGGAAGCATTGCTTGTGTCCTAGCAGATGGCCTCTCATGACTTTTCTCATCTGATGTGAACAAGGGGGTGTCCACAGTAGGAGAATCCACTAGAAGGGGAAACAAATGCATCCCTTGTCTTCCTCCTGTGTCCCAGCCTTATCAAGGGACTGACTGGTTCTGTGGGCTTATTTCCTGAGTTTAGCTCCACCATGTACCCTGTAATAGCTTCCAGCCAGCCAGGTACCAAACTGGACAGGTACCTTGCACCAAACTGTATCAGGTTCCTTCCCTCTTAAGACATTAGGACATCAGGTCAGCCACTGGAACAGTTTATATAAAAGGTCCTGGTTACTATCTTTCATTGATCCATCTGAATAAAGTAGGCATCAGTGCACTGTGGGGAGAGCTAGGGAGAAATAGAGGAACACAGGCCAAACCCAGCCATATACATGCACAAGGGGAGGCAACAAAAAGTGACAAGTGTGGGTTGGAAAATGGAGGGAGGTGCTAGCTGGGGTTGGAGAATGGAGGGGTACTAGCTGGGGTTGAAGAATAGAGGGGTACTAGCTGGGGTTGGAGAAGGGGGGCTGCTAGCTGGGGTTAGAGAATGAAAGGAGGGCTAGCGGGGGTTGGAAAATGGAGGAGGTGCTTGCCGGGGTATCATATGGACAGACCACATGGTAGCAGTGGTTCAGAGAAAAGCAGGTGAGTCTGGTCTAGATAATAACACATTGGTTCATTCTGCAGCTATTGACAACATGCTTGGCACTATACCAGGATCATAAAAATGAGGGGGAGGATGTCTTCATTTCTTGGAAGAGGGGACAAAAAGATTGTAGGAGCCAGAGGTTGAGGAGGGAGAACTGGAGCCAAGCTGTCTTTGGACATGGCAGGACCTTTGTATGCATGAACTCACAGGAGCTGTAGTTGCCTGTACAAGACCTGTACAAAATCAAGCCAGTCAACATTCCAGGAGGGGGTATCACAAGTCCCCACCCTAACTAAGGAGCTCTTGATTGGCAGTTGAAGACTTCTAGGGAAATGAGAGTCTATTTTCTTTCAAGGTGTGGCTCCAGGGAATGGGCCTCACACCCACGAGTATATGAGTGGCACAAATGGACTTGGGTTATTATTATTAAAAAGGGGGGTATGAGGTTGGGAGGAGTGGGAAGGTAGAGACAAATCTGAGAGGGGATGAATATAGTCAAATGACACTAAAATTCTCAAAGAATTAATGAAAAATAGTTTTTTTAAGATGCCTTCATTCAGTACCCCCTCAAACCATATGTTACCCAATGGGACATTCCCTGTGGGAACCAGCTACATTCAAGGCCTACCTGTGTTCATAAACAACTTTACCAGAAAGAACTGACTTTAGCTTGCAAGCTTTGTCCAGAAGTAGAAGCAATTACAGCCTGTAGCATCATTCATTCTTCTCAATTCATCTCTTAGGTAATCGCCGTCAATGACTATCTACTCACAAGTAGCCACCAAGCACCATCTAATCAGATTTTATCCGGGCTGCTTAATACCCTCTGGAATCATTCATGTGCACTTGATTATTAATGTTCTGCTGGAATCTGGGCCCCAGGATGTCAGGGAGCTCATCTATGAGACCATTAAGATTTTTGGCCCTCTGAAAACATTTGTAGTCAACTTTCCTAGCAAGAGTGACTGGGCTAAGAACCTTACATGCACCCTAGTCATCCTGCCCACAGCAAATTGTGGTCCCCTGGTGTATGACTCATCTTTCCCTTGCTTTGGCAAAACACTTGGGATAAATCAACTTAGGGAAGGAAATTTTTTTACTTTGGCTCATGGTTTCAGACCCTTAAAAGGTCCCACATTGCTGTGGCTTGTGTTGGTGTAGAGGATTATGGGGAGAGTGTGTATCAGAGCATAGCTGGTCGCCTCATAGTAGCCAGGATTCAGGAAAGGGGGGAGGGGAGGCCTTTGGAAGGCATGCCTTCAGTGACCTCCTTCTTCTACCTAGGCCCCGCCTCTGATTAGGCACCCATCTATAAACTCATCATCAGTGGAGTTACAATCACATCTCGGTGACCCCCACCTCTAAAAACTGCCCTAAGCCTAGATTCTAGATTCCAGCACCAGCACCACCCATTACTGCCCATTACAAAATCAACTTCCCTCTCATCAACCCAAGTGCTGAACCTTCTGTCAGAGAACCAAGAAGAAGCAGATCACCAGCAACATTACGCTGTGCTGGCCCCTGTGCAGGAAGGCCAGGCAGGCCGACACCTAACACTGTACTGTCCATCCTTTTTCATCCTGTAGTTTAGATCATGTGGGCTACTCAGTCATGCACCTATTGCTTCCATAAACAGTGGCAAAATTGTGACAACTGGTGGCCAAAGAGACATTGGACATGCTTGATGAGGATTTCACAACTCAGAATTCCAACCAATGCTGCGTGTGTACACAGTTCAACTTCTGTATTCTGTAACTCAAAGTGAATGAAATTGGACATCCTCTAAGCAGTTATATATGCAGATATGTATTACATGCATGCATGCATGTGTATGTATGTTTAGTGCTTGTTTTATTATTAGTGAAAATGAACTTTCAAAGCATGATAGTTAAAAGGACAAGGAATGTTCTAGAAACAGAATTCAGATGATATAATACCCAGTACATTTTATATATAATTGATGACCAAAATTAAGATGATGTTCAAAGGCCATTTTCATTCTTTTACTTGATATCATTTAGACCTGTTCATTAATTAGCTAGACGTTT
Organism: Cricetulus griseus; assembly: GCF_003668045.3. NCBI lineage: Eukaryota > Metazoa > Chordata > Mammalia > Rodentia > Cricetidae > Cricetulus > Cricetulus griseus. Next base: position 222,009,636 of record NC_048596.1, read on the forward strand.
TGAATCATAAAATTTGGAGCTAGAGAGATGGCTCAGTGGTTAAGAGCACTGGCTTTCGTCTACAGGAGCCAGTTCAACTCCTAGCATTCACATCATGGTGCAAAGCATCTAGAAATCCAGTTCCAGGGGGTCTGATGACTTATGGGCATCCTCAGGTACCAGGTATACAAGTAGTGCACAGACATACATGCAAGCAAAACATCCATACAGACATAAAATTAAATTAAATTCTAAAGCCTAAATTTAAGGCTAATATACTTTAGGTCATTCCTTTTAACTATTCCTCCAGAAGTGCAACTGATGGTGATGTGTTGAACGGTTTCCGACCAGCTCTCTTTCTTCCTGTTATGTGAACTCTTCTACTCAAGGTTGAGACAGATTCAAAAAGGTGGAGGGCCCTTAGTGTGACTTTGGAGCGAAAATCAATTTTACAGGGGAAATGGAGCATCTTAAATTGTTACAACTAAGTGACTTGTGCCAATTGCATATTTTGTTAGAAAAACTGCTTTGTGCTATATTCTGCCATGAAAGGGAAAGAGGTTGTTATAATAGAGGGCACTCACCCGGTGTCTTACCAAATTACATATCATCCCAAGGCAATGTATTTCTAACCACCTGATAAGGAAAATCAGAAGTAACACAATTAACAAGCGCTGGACTGCCTCCTCCCCACTCTGGTTATGAACATTGTCATGCTGCACCACCCAAATGGGAAGCTCTCCACCTCACATAACCACACCTACTCCCTCCTCTCCTGCCCTTTCCTGGTGCCCCTTGTAAAATGGACCAGTAATTGGGAAAGCTCTAACTCTCCTTAGTAGAGAGGTATAGTAGCAGTCAGAAGGCATGTGCACACTCTCTAGGTTTGTTGTCCTACCCTGTTAATGTCAGAGTTTCTGAGACAGTTCCTGTGCCTTCCTCCAGTGGAACTTGCTGGCCAGTCTTGAGTGTGACCGCATTATAATTGTCAGACTGACTCCTGTATATGGGCTGCAGACTGTGACACACACCATGATCATGCCATTAGAGCCCTCTCTTGTTTTAGAAAATGAAAATTCAGACACTTGGGGAGCAGAAACAGAGGAACATAGAGTAGACAGAATTATTCTGAAAGATGATTGACCTATGCAGGTGAAGACCCAGATGAATTTTAAGACTGTGAAAGACTTCCACTACCTTCAGTTACATGGTGTGTAAAACTACAGAAATGAAAACGTCAATTGCCATATGAAAGTAGACAGACACTGGCTAGAAAGGTGGCTTGGTCATTACAGTGTTCTTATAGAAGCAGGAAGGCCAGGGTGTTTCCTCCAGTAGCCATGTTTAACAACAAAAAGAATAATCTAACAAACTGAGCATGGTAATGTGAGCTTGAAATCCTAGCACTGGGAGACAGAGAGGATGATTCCCAAGGGATCACTAGCCTGCCAGCCTCACCTATATGACAAGCCCCAGGCCAATGAAAAACCTTGTCTCAAACAAGGTAGACAGCATCTGAGGAAAACATCTGTCCTGAGGCTTCAACATGTGTGCACAGGCACACACGTGTGTGCACACACACAGACACACACAGAAGGGGAGGAGGTGGGGGGAGGAAGACAGACATAAGCTAAAACTTATTCTATATAAATATACACTAACAGTGCCATAACAATCAGCATAGCGTGTGAGCTGCTATGACAAAGCCCTAACCCCAGAAAAAGCATCACTGAAACTGTTTTTTCCTCTCTAACTTGTAACAGCCCAAAGCTGGGTGAATGAGTAGTTGCAGCATCTCTCTGATCCCTGGGGGTCACCCAGAAACATGGGTTGGTCCATGTTGTCTTTCTGTCACCACTTTAGAGATACCCATGTATGCATCCTTGAAGCCGACTCCCATGCATTTGTACTATAGCCTTTGAGGACAGAGAAAGGTTAGCAAAGAGGAAGCAATTTCTTTGTGAAAATTTCCCTCTGGGGCTTTGTAGGTTTCACTTGCACAGATCCTGGGCCAGAATTTGTTCAGATGGCTACACCAAGCATCAAAGAACTCTGCTTAGAAAAAACTGTTTCTAGTAATACAAGAAGGAGAAGAGTTAATGCCTGGGACAGTATCATTCATGTCACCAATGTCATTTTAAAATGTTGGGAAGAGGATAGTGTTAAGGGTAACTGACAAAATCATTTGTAAAAGTTAAGGTTAAACTTGGGCAAAGATCAAGCTAAAATACGAGTTAGAACTATAAAGCTCTCAGAAGAAAATATAGACATATATCTTCTTCATGCTGGGGCGGGGGTCAAGTAACAGTTAGTTGCTTGTATATGATGCCAAAAATCACAAAGGCCAAAGAAAAATAAGTAAGTTGGACATCATAGGAATGAAAAGTTTTTATGCTGTGGAGAGTATCAAGAATCTGAAGAAAACCCACAGAATGGGGTGGGGCGAGTGATGGGGAATATCTTTCTGTGTATGTTTATCTTCTTATTGGTTGTTGAATAAAGTACTGTTGGCCAATGAAGAAGCAAGTTAGGGGGGACTAGGAGTCAAGGAGGATTCTGGGAAATGTAGTAAAGAAGTGTTGTGATCCAGGCAGGAAGTGACATAGCAGGCAGACTCATATATAAGCAGGGACAAACAGGATGTCGTTCCTTTTCTCTTGCTCTTCCTCCTGCTCTCTCTGTGGAGCAGTCATGTGAGACCAGGAAGACAGGACGCCTTCAGCAGGAATCCACCATAAGATAAGTCTTATGATTATGGTTGGTAATTAAGACTGAGCTAGCATATAAGAAATCCTAGTCAATTGGTCAAGCAGCATTTGTACCTAATATAAGTCTCTGTATGTTACTTGGGACCTTATCGTGGCCATGGGCGGAACTCAGGTGGCCTGGCGGAAGGCGTCCACATGGCTGTGGGGCTCACGTGGATGGAGTAAGACTTATCATTACAGGCGAGGGCTCAGTTGATAAAAAGCACTTGCACAGGTGTGAGGGTTGAAGTTCCTCAGAAGCCACCAATAACCTCGGCCACTGGGAAGCTGCCATTGTAAAGTTCTGCGTGAGCTGGCTGGTGAGAGTAACCAAACTGGCAAGCTTCAATTTCTTCAAGAGTCCTGCCTCAATAAAGAACATGGAGCACAGCTGATGCAGATACTTGATGTCATGAGCACACACTCAACACATACATGTGGACACATAAACATACATATTTATTTCACACATGTGCAGACATGCAAAACAATGAAGGAAAGATGTAGTAAGGTTTCTTGTCAGACTATCTTTGGACCACCAGTCTGCAAATAATGACCTGGAAACTTATTTATTATGAAAGCTTGGCCTTTAGCCTAGGCTTGTCTCAACTAGCTCTTATAACTTAAGTTAACCCATATTTTTTAATCTATGTTCTGCCAAGTGGCATTACCTGTCTTCCGTCTTGCACCTTCTGGCTGGCTGGCTGGCAACTCTGCCTTTCTTCTTTTAGGAGTCCTCTCTGTCTCTGGAAGTCCCACCTACCCTCTTCCTGCCCAGCTATTGGCCATTCAGCTCTTTATTAAACCAATCAGAGGGAGCCTTGGCAAAGACATCTTCACAGTGTAAACAAATACTCCACAACAGAAAAAAATCACAGAATGGGGAGATATATTTGCAAATATATTGCACTTTTGCAATTCAGAAATAGACAAATACTGGGCTGGAGAGATGGCTCAGAGGTTAAGAGCACCAACTGCTCTTCCAGAGGTTCTGAGTTCAATTCCCAGCAACCACATGATGGCTCACAACCATCCCTTATGAGATCTTGTGCCTCTTCTGATGTGGGCACCAGAATGGAAGCAGAATGTTGTATACATAATAAATAAAATCTTTGAAAAAAGAAATAGACAAATACCTAATTTAAAATGGGCAAGATTTTTGAACAGTCTTCTCTAGAAAAGATGCAGAGTGGGCCAGATGGCCAATCAGAATGTGAAAAGATGCTCACCATCATTGGTCATCAGAGAAATAGAAGCCAAAATCACAATGAAATCTCTTCACAGTGATGGGAATGTTTATAATAAACAAAGTGAAATTAACAAGCATTAGCAAGACTGGAGAGATTGGAGCTCTCCTCAGAAACCGCTGTTGGGTATGTAAAGTGGTGCAGCTTTGGGGAACCATTTTGAAGTTTCTCAAAAACTTAGTAACCATATAATCCAACAGCATTAGGTATCTATGGAAGAGAATGTAAACATATGGCCACACAAAGACTTGTGCCCAGATGTGTTTGACAGCATTATTCACTGTACTGGCTAGTTTATGTCAACTTGACACATGCTAGCGTCATCAGAGAGTAGGGAGCCTCAACTGAGAAAATGCCTCCATAAGATCCAGCTGTCAGCAAGCCTGTAGGGCATTTTTCTTAATTAGTGACTGATGGGGGGAGAACCCAGCCCATTGTGCATGATGTTACCCCTCATCAGGTAGTCCTAGGTTCTATAAGAAAGCTGGCTGAGCAAGCCATGAGGAGCAAGCCAGTAAGTACACTCCTCCATGGTCTCTGCATCAGCTCCTCCTTCCAGGTTCCTGCCCTGTTTGAGTTCCTTCCTGACTTCTTTGATGATGAACAGTGATACTGAAGCATAAGCTGAATAAACCCTTCCCTCCTCCAAGTTGCTTTGGTCCTGGTGTCATTTCATCACAGCAATAGAAGCCCTAAATAAGATGTTCCAAAAAGCTGAAAACTGAAAACAATTCAAGTTCCTATCTGTTGATGACTATGACACAAATTGTATATCCCTGTCTTTGAATGTTAATTTGATGATGAAAGGTAATAAAGTGATGATATATGCTAATCTTGAAATCTTGAAAACAAGAGGTTGAGTTTAAATGACCAGACACATAAAAGAACACACTGTATAAGTGCAATTACCTAAAATCATCAGGACAGGCAAGTCCAGAGAGGCACACAGCATCTGTGGCTGAATAGAGCTGAAAGGAGAAGCAATGCTGGAGATGGCCACTGCTGATGGCCACAGGACTTACTTCTGGAATGATGCAGCTGTCTGAAATTAAGTAACAGTGATCATTGCACTGTAGATGTCTTCTACAACACTAAATTGAAACTGTAAGAGCATAAGTCTCATGATGTCTTAATTCTCTCTCAATAAGTCTGTTGGAAATATAATAATGTTAAGTTCTCCTCCCATTATGGCAGTTTATTCCAAATGTTTCAAGAATTTAAGTAAAATAAAACCATAAAATGTTTAAAATGTTAAAATTAATATTTCCATTAGCTAAGGGGGGAACGGAATTTGAACACATGACAGAAAATTTCAAGTAAAAGTTAATTTATTTTTATTCAGTACCAGCTTTAAGTCATGTATCAAAAAGTTTGCTGTTAAGCAGTAAATTATAAAATGAGAAACATTTGCAAGATAAAGTTTGTATTGAAATTATATATATATATATATATATATATATATATATATATATATATATTCAACTAATATATCAAATGGTTAATAAACAAAACAGGGCTACAATTAGCTGGATTGACTGGCACATACCCGTAATCCCAGTACTTGCAAAGTTGAAGCAGGAGGGTCACTTTCAATACCAACCTGAGCAACATAATAAAGCCAATAATTAATTGGTAAATTAAATTAATTGGTAAATAATTAAATGGTAAAATTAAGGATGGAGAATGACTCACTGGCTAATGGTACCTGCTGCTCTTGCAGAGGACTCAAGTTCATTCCAGGTACCTACATGATAGCTCATAACTGTCTGTAACTACAATTCCAAGAGATCTGATGCCCTCTTCTGACTTCCACCAGTATCAGACCTGCACATGGTACTCATAGATACATACAAACAAACAACAAAAAGTGAATAAAAATTTTAATGATAAAATTAACTCCATGTTCATAGCAGCATTGTTTGTAATAGCCAGAACCTGGAAGCAACCTAGATGCCCCTCAACTGAAGAATGGGTAGAGAAAATGTGGTACATTTATACAATGGAGTACTACTCAGTAGAAAAAGAGCATTGGAATCTTGAAATTCGCAAACAAATGGATGGAACTAGAAGAAACCATCCTGAGTGAGGTAACACAGTCACAAAAAGGCAAAAATTGTATGTACTCACACATATACAAATTTTAGACATAGAGCAAAGGATTACCAGCCTACAATCCTCCTCAACAAAGGAACTAGGAAACAAGAAGAATTCTAAGAGAAAAATGCATGGACCCCGGAGAATGGGAAGGGGCAGGATCTCCTGAGCTAATTGGGAGCATGAGGGTGGGGCAGATGGAGCTGGCAGAATGAGAGGAGGAGAAGAGGAGGGGAAAGGGGGAAATGGAGGAGCAGAAAGGTGAGTCAGGGGAAGAATAGAGGAGAGCAGAATGAAAGATGCCATAACAGGAAGCCATTATAGGTTTGAGGAGAGATCTGGCACTAGGGAGATTTCCAGAGATCTACAAGGATGACACCAACTGACAATCTAGGCAATGGTGGAGAGGATACCTTAAATGCCCTTCCCCTCTAATGAGACTGATACTACCTTATATGCCATCCTAGAGCCTTCATCCAGTGGCTGATGGAAGCAGAGGCAGACACCCACCACACCACAACTGAACTCTGGAACCCAGTTACATAGAGGGAGGAATAAAGATCAAAGGGGTCAGGACCAGGCTGGAGAAACCCACAGAAACAGCTGGCCTGAACAAGGGGGAGCACATGGACCCCAGACTGCTGTCTGGGAGGCCAGCACGGGACTGATCCAGACCCCTGAACGTGGATGTCAATGAGGAGGCCTTGGCACTCTATGGGGCCCCTGGTAGTGGATCAGTATTTTTCCCTGGTGTAAGAAGGGACTTTGAGAGCCCATCCCATGTAAAGGGATGCTCTCTCAGCCTGGACACATGGGGGAGGGCCTAGGCCAGGCCCAGGATGATGTGGTAGACTTTGGGGAGCCCCCATGGAGGACCCTACCCTCCCTGGGGAGCAGATGGGGGATGGGGTGGGGGCTGGTGAGGGATGGGTGGGAGGAGAGGGAGAAGGAGAAGGGGTTGACATGTGAAGCAAACTTGTTCCTAATTTGAACTAATAAAAAAAATTAACTCAAATTAGGGAAGGGAAATTAGATGAGATCTGTTGGGTAAACCAGGGAGGGGAGGAGGTAAGAGGGAGGGGAAGGGCAATGAGAACATGAGGGAATGCAGTGGTCGAGGGGTGGAAGGATGCAGTGGAAGAGCAATGAAAGAGATTTCTTTTTTTTAATTAGTTCAAATTAGAAACAAGCCTGCTTCACATGTCAATCCCTGCTCTCTCTCCCTCCTCTCCTCCCCCGCCCCCCACCAACCTCCTACCCATCCCCCCTCTGCTCCCCAGGGAGGGTAAGGCCCTTCATGGGGGATCCCCAAATTCTGTCCTATCATCCTGGGCAGGGCCTAGGCCCTCCCCCATGTGTCCAGGCTGAGAGAGCATCCCTTTACATGGGATGGGCTCTCAAAGTCCCTTCTTACACCAGGGAAAAATACTGATCCACTACCAGGGGCCCCATAGAGTGCCGAGACCTCCTCATTGACATCCACGTTCAGGGGTCTGGATCAGTCCCGTGCTGGCCTCCCAGACAGCAGTCTGGGGTCCATGTGCTCCCCCTTGTTCAGGCCAGCTGTTTCTGTGGGTTTCTCCAGCCTGGTCTTAACTCCTTTGCTTACACTCCTCCCTCTCTGAAACTGGGTTCCAGAGTTCAGTTCAGTGTATAGCTGTGGGTGTCTGCCTCTGCTTCCATCAGCCACTGGATGAAGGCTCTAGGATGGCATATAAGGTAGTATCAGTCTCATTATAGGGGAAGGGCATTTAGGGTAGCTTCTCCACTATTGCTTAGATTGCCAGTTGGTGTCATCCTTGTAGATCTCTGGAAATCTCCCTAGTGCCAGATCTCTCCTCAAACCTATAATGGCTCCCTCTATCTCTTATCCTACTCTCCTCTATTCTTCCCCTGACTCACCTTCCTGCTCCCCCATTTCCTCCTCTCCCCTACCTTTCTCCCCCTCTCTCTCAGCTCCCTCTTCCCTACCCCTATGCTCCCAATTAGCTCAGGAGATCCTGTCATCTTCACCTTCTCCAGGGAACCATACATTCTTCTCTTGGGGTCCTCCTTGTTTCCTAGTTCCTCTGGTGATGTGGATTATAGGCTGGTAATTCTTTGCTCTATGTCTAAAATCCATATATAAGTGAGTACATTCCATGTTTGTCCATTTGTGACTGGGTTACCTCACTCAGGATGGTTTCTTCTAGTTCCATCCATTTGCCTGCAAATTTCAAGATTCCAATGCTTTTCTCCACTGAGTAGTACTCCATTGTATAAATGTACCACATTTTCTCTATCCATTCTTCAGTTGAGGGGCATCTAGGTTGCTTCCAGGTTCTGGCTATTACAAACAATGCTGCTATGAACATAGTTGTGTGAATGTGCATTCTTTGGGTATATGCCCAAGGGAGGAATTGCTGGAGCTTGGACTGATTCCCATTTTCCTGAGAAACCGCCATACTGATTTCCAAAGTGGTCGTACAAGTTTGCACTCCCACCAGCAATGGAGGAGTGTTCCTCTTTCTCCACATCCTCTCCAGCATAGACTGTCATTGGTGTTTTTGATTTTAACCATTCTGGCTGGGGTAAGATGGTATCTCAGAGTTGTTTTGAGTGGCATTTCACCGATGTAAGGATGATGAACACTTCTTAAGTGTCTTTCAGCCATTTTGACAAAATCCAACAGTCCTTCATGATAAAGGTCCTGGAGAGATCAGGGATAACAGGAACATACCTAAACACGATAAAAAGCAATATACAGTGAAAGACCCCCCGAAGAGGTACTTTCGTAGAGGGAGACCCACACCCAGGAATCAGCGAGGCCACGAACTTGGATGCAAAAACAAGAGGCTTTATTGGAGACGCGGGTACCCGGGAGACTTAGCTTCTGTGTGGCTAAGCGCCCCGAGCCAAGGGAAAGGGGTCCTTATATAGGGAAAAAGGCGCAAGCTAGGAGCAGGGATTCTATTGGATAATTCTAATGAGGCATTGTACAGAGCTATTCCCATTGGTCAATGTATATGAGGCGCTATACAGGGTTATTCAAATGAGGCAAAGTACAGAGTTATTCAAATGAGGTGAAACATAGAGTCTTTCAAATGAGGCGAAATACAGAATTATTTCTATTGGATGGTTCAAATGAGACACAGAGCCATTCCAGATCAGCATATTCTCAAGGTCTGGTGTCTGGTGTCTGGTACAGCAGACTCAATTCCCCCCCCTTCCTGATGGCTGACCTTGGGGGCGGAGACCTTGGGACGGAGTGTTTCTCTTCGGGCGGGGGCTCAGGGGCAGGGCTCCAGGCCGGCTCACTTGGTGTTTGTTCTCGTGCCGACCCACCTGGTGCTCGCCCTCGTGCCGGCCCACCCGGTGCTCGTTCTCGGGCTGGCCCACCTGGTGCTCATTCTCGGGCCGGCCCACCCGGTGCTTGTTCTCGGGCCGGGCGTGCAGCGGGTGGCGGGGGAAGGCCGCCGGGGGTGAGGATCGGGGAAGCCGCCAACAGGAGGAAGAGGAGACAAACTTGAGAAAGAAAGGGCTAAGGGACAGGGGTCTTTCATTCCCCCATTTCTCTTGTAACTGAATGGAATCTTTCATTCAGAGGTCTCTGGATACTCTGGATCTATTTGCTTTAGTTGATGGTATTGTTGAGTTAAGACTAAGGCCTGTACAACAGATAGTCGTTCTCTGATGAATTGAGTCAGTTTGTTCAGAATGCAGGGACCAAATATGAGGATCAAAAATAGAATAACCAGAGGTCCCTTGAGCGTGGATATAAGGGTAGTCAACCAGGGGGACTTAGCGAACCATCCTTCGAACCATCCTTGTTGAGACTCAAATAGCTGTTGCCTCTGTTTTAGCCTTTCCCTGAGTTTGGCCATGCTGTCCCTAACTATTCCTGTATGATCTGCATAAAAGCAGCATTCTTCCTTGAGGGCAGCACATAGCCCTCCTTCCTGTAAAAATAATAAATCTAATCCTCGTCTGTTCTGCAGGACCACCTCAGAGAGTGATGTTAAGGATTTCTCGAGTGCACTGACTGACTCTTCTAGGACCTGGATATCCGTGTGCATGGCTTGTTGTAGAAGCTTAAAATGATTAATTCCCTGTAGGGCAACGGTTCCGGTCCCTATGCCGGCTGCTATGCCCCCCACTGTTATTCCTCCTAATAATAGGGCCACGGTAAAGGATATTGGCTCCCTCTTATATCGGGTTGATTTCTCTAGTACGCTGTAAACATATTCAGGTTGGTGGTATGTGACTTTGGGCCAAAGTTCTATCAATATACAAAAGTCAATGGTGGTGTTGAGAACAGTGGTAGAGACACAGGGAGTCAACCCAGTACTGCAAGCCCAATAAGTTCCATAAGGGGCAACAAGGTATCGGCTGTCCTGAGATAATGGCTCTACTTGGTTACATAATTCTTGATGTGAGGGAGGAATCCTGCCTATGCATAGCCCCTTTCCTGAGACCTCAGATATTGTGAGCTTGTGCTGCATAGCAGCTCCACAACTGGTAGGTGCTGAGGTCTGGTTGGAGTAGTTGCCCAGTATTGCCACGCCTTCATAATATGGGGGCCGGGAAACTAGGCATAACCAGCATTCCTGAGTCTTGTTGGGGTCTGAAAAATTTAAGGCTTGGTAAACTCCTTGGATTAATTGTAATAATCTATCTCCGGTACCTGGAGGGTCTCTGGTTATCTCGATGTTTAGGGCGTCTGGGGTGGGGGAGAAGGTGACAGCACCTGGTGTAGGAGTGATAGCTTTAGGAACGGTAGGGGGTTCAGGGACTTGAAATTGGGTTGGGGCTCTCTGGTCCGCTATTACTGTGTTTGGCCCGACTGATTGTTGGCTTAGGGGAGTAATTTGTCTGTACAGGGAGAATAAGGTCACCGGATCTTTCCCTGCTCGGTGCAGCCGGAGTCCCCAGACTTTAGGACTATCCCAAGTAGTCCTTTTTCCAGCATCTGTGAACCTTAGGATGAGAGGGTTGCATTTTCCTCCGGGGGTGGCGCCTTGAAAACCTCCCCCTCCGGCACTATCATAACAGGGTCCGCAGGCTCTTTGCCCACATCTCCATGGTCCTTTCCCTGCGTACCCTGGGATCTCCCTCCGTTTGAGAGTGATGAAATCCCAAGAGGAAGAGGGTTTCCAGTAAGCCTCCCCTGTGGTTTCACATCCCCATCTTGCACAGTACCCTTCCTGTGGCCCCCCGCAGCCATGAGTTGGTTTATGGCCGGGGCAAACATAAAAATCCTTGCTTCTTGTTCCTATCCTTCCCCCAGGGTGGTGGCATCCGTACCCTGGGAATGGTTCCTGGTCAGAGGGATCCCAATCAGACCCTACTAAGTCACATAGGTCGACATAGAGAGGAGGGAACCCATCATGTAGAGTCCCTATATAAGTGCTGAGGTTGGCTATTTCCCCGGTCCCTAGATTGGCTATTTTCCAGGTGATATTATAAACCCTGTGGGGGTTAGTTGCTACATGGGGGGTAAACAGACAACCAATCAACAGGAGGGTGTACGAGAGAGTCTTATCTTTAAAGGATTTTGAGTGCGGTGTGCGGTCCATTCTGATGCAGTGGCTGAATCGGTGGGTCGGGCTGGCTTTACATGTGAAGCATGTATCCAAGCTGCAATGCCGTCTACCTTGAGTGCGGTGGGAGTGGTAAGCAAAACGATGTAGGGTCCCTTCCAGCGGGGTTCAAGGTTCTTGGCCTGGTGACGCCGGACCCAAACGGTGTCCCCGATCTGGTAGGAATGGGGGATGGTGGGATGGTCCCTCTGGTCTTTATAAGCTTGAGCAAGGGGTTTCCAGACCTCCCGTTGTACTAGTTGGAGGGCCTGTAAATGAGCTTGGAGAGAAGGGGAGTTAGCAAAATCTGAGACATCTTGATCAAGAAAGTTAATGATAGGAGTAGGTACTCCATGCAGGATCTCAAAGGGTGTGAGCCCATGTGGTCCAGGGGTATTACGAGCGCGGTAGAGTGCTAGGGGGAGTAGGAGGACCCAGTCTCTAGTGCCAGTTGCAAGCGACAATTTTGTTAAAGTCTCCTTGATTGTTCTATTCATCCTTTCTACCTGTCCTGAACTTTGGGGTCTATAAGCACAATGTAATTTCCAATCAATCCCCAACAAGGTGGCCACTGACTGACTTACCTGGGAGACGAAGGCGGGCCCATTGTCTGTTCCCAGTACCTGAGGCATCCCATAACGGGGAAAGATTTCTTCAAGCAATTTCTTAGTAACGATCTTGGCTGTTTCATGTTTAGTAGGGAAGGCTTCAACCCATCCTGAAAAGGTGTCTACAAAAATTAATAGATACTTGTATCCATATTTACCTGGTTTAATCTCAGTGAAATCTATCTCCCAATGTGTTCCGGGCCGGTAGCCTCTGACCCGGTTCCCGGGAGGAAGCTTCAGTCTGGATGCGTTGACTCGGGCGCACGCATCACATTGCTCAGTTACCTGTTTTAGAATATCATTCTTCCCCAAAAGGAAATTGAATTCCTCTTCTCGTTCGAGGAGCTCCCGCATCTTCTTGGAGCTCAGATGTGTCATCTTATGTAAAAATGTCACTAGGTACTTGGTTACCCGGTAGGGGATGACAGTCTTTCCTTCATAAGTCCAATCCCCGTTTGGTTCCTTTGTGGCTCCCAATTTCTCTAGGGTTTGGATGTCTCTTTGTTCATAGTCCCATGAGGGGGAGGGATGGTCGTTGGTGGGCTCTAGAGCCAGGAGGTTAGTGGTGTCTGTGGTCAGGGCCGCCTCTCGGGCAGCCAAGTCTGCCCTTCGATTGCCCCTTGCTTCAAAAGAATCCCCTTTTTGGTGTCCAGGGCAATGTATGATACTTAAGGCGGCGGGCAGATGAAGAGCCCTTAAGAGAGCGAGGATTTCCTCCTTATTTTTAATGTCTTTCCCTTCGGAGGTAAGCAGCCCCCTCCGTCTGTAAATTTCTCCATGTATATGGGCAGTGGCGAAGGCATAACGACTGTCTGTATACACGGTGAGCCTCTTACCTTCTGCCAATTTTAGAGCCTGCGTGAGTGCTATGAGTTCTGCCCTCTGCGCGGAAGTTCCAGGGGGGAGTGCCTGGGCCCAGATGACCTGATTCTCTGTGGTGACTGCCGCGCCCGCCCTTCGTTCTCCTTGATGCAAAAAGCTGCTTCCATCCGTGAACCAGATGTGGTCCGGGCTGGGTAGAGGCTGGTCAGTCAGGTCGGATCTCGCCCCATGGGCCTCGGCCAATACCTGTAAGCAATCATGAGCCTCGGGCTCCCCAGGGAGGGGGAGCAGGGTGGCTGGGTTCAGAGTCACCAAAGGCCCGAAGTGGACCCGGTCTTTGTCTAACAGCATAGTCTGGTAATGAGTCATTCGGGCATTAGTAAGCCATCTGTCTGGAGGCTGTCTGATGACTGCCTCAACTGCATGAGGGGCATGTATGGTCAAAGGCTGCCCCAAGGTTAGCTTGTGAGAATCTTTTACCAGCAGGGCTATAGCGGCAATCATTCGAAGGCAGGGTGGCCATCCCGATGCCACAGGATCCAATTTCTTGGAGAGGTATGCAGTGGGCCTTCTCCAAGGCCCCAGTTTTTGGGTGAGGACTCCCTTAGCATAGCCCTCTTTCTCATCTATAAAAAGTTCAAATGGCTTAGCTAAGTCCGGTAGACCCAGGGCTGGTGATTCAAGGAGAGCCTTTTTGATGTCGGTGAAGGCTTTCTTTTGGGGCTCTTCCCATTTAAAAGCAACCCCTGGCCGAGTGAGGGGGTAGAGGGGAGCCGCCATTTCGGCAAACCCGGGGATCCATAGGCGGCAGAAGCCTGCCGTTCCCAAGAACTCTCTCAGTTGGCGGGGATTTTGTGGGGTGGGAATGTCTAAGATGGCTCGCATACGGGCTTCCGTTAGCCATCGCCGTCCATCCTTTATCTTGTATCCTAAATAGGTCACCTGTTTCTGACATATCTGGGCCTTCTTGGCGGATGCCCGGTACCCTAGGCTCCCAAGAGTCTGGAGGAGGGCTTGAGTGCCTTCCTTGCATTCCCCTTTGGTTTTGGCTGCCAGGAGAATGTCATCTACATATTGTAAGAGGATTAGAGCGGGGTACCTAACCCGGAATTCTGCCAGGTCCTGATGTAAAGCTTCATCAAAAAGGGTAGGGCTGTTCTTAAACCCTTGAGGTAGCCTAGTCCAAGTCAGCTGCCCAGAGATTCCAAGGGCCGCGTCCTGCCATTCAAAGGCAAATATAGGCTGGCTGGTGGGATGCAGGCGGAGGCAGAAGAAAGCGTCTTTAAGATCTAAGACTGTGTACCAGGTATAGTTAGGTGGCAATCCACTCAGCAAATTGTAAGGGTTGGGGACAGTAGGGTGTATGTCCTCTATCCTTTTATTGACTTCTCTCAGATCCTGCACTGGCCTGTAGTCATTAGTTCCCGGCTTCCTAACGGGTAACAAGGGTGTGTTCCAAGGAGATTTACAGGGCACCAGAATCCCTTGTTCAAGTAACCTTTTAATATGTGGCCGAATTCCTTCACGGGCTTCTTTAGGCATTGGATACTGTCTGACGGATGCAGGAAGGATGGCAGCTTTTAAGGTTACTATAATTGGGGCCTGGTTAATGGCAAGGCCCATTCCTCCTGTTTCAGCCCAGGCTTGGGGAAATTCCGCAAGCCAGTGGTCAAGGGTTTCCTGATTGTTCGAGTTAGTCCTCTTTTCATGGAGTCTATATTCATCTTCTATGGACATTGTCAAGATGGTAAGGGGAATTCCCTCTGGCCCTGTGACTTTGACTTCTGACCTCTCAAAGTGTATTTGAGCTTTTAATTTGGTCAATAGGTCCCGTCCTAGTAAGGGGTAGGGGCAATCTGGCACATGGAGGAAAGAATGCATAACCTTACCGGTCGCGAGCTGGAGCTGCCGATTTGTAGTCCAATGGTACTGCTTTCCGCCTGTAGCTCCCTGTACCCATGCAGTCCGGTGACTCAGGGGTCCGGGTGACCGATTCAGAACGGAATGTTGTGCCCCTGTATCGACTAGGAAGGTGACCGGATGCCCCCCGACTTGCAGTGTTATCCTGGGCTCAGGGGGGGGCTCCTGGCCCTGACTCCTCTAATCTTCTAGGTTCAGGAGGTCAGAAGCCCTTGGCCGTGGAAGCTTGGCCCGGGGGTTCTTAGGGCATTCTCTTGCCCAATGTCCTTTTTCTTTACAGTAAGCACATTGGTCCCTGTCCAGGTGGGGCCCCCTTCTGTCATCCCTCTGTCTATTCTGTCTCTGGCCTGTCACTACTGTGGCCAATAGCCTGCTCATTTCTTTATTCTGCTTACGGTCTCTCGCAACCTCTTTTTCCTCTGCTTCCTGTCTTAGTCTTTCCTCTCTCTCCTGGGTTTCCTTCCTCCAACGTTCTTCTCTTTCTGTCTGTGTTTCCCTCTTATTAAAAATACGTTCTGCTTCCTTCAACAAATCTTGGAGTGTATATCCCTGTAAATTTTCTAGCCTTTGAAGCTTGTTTCTTATGTCCGGGGCTGATTGCCAAATAAAGGACATAGAAACGTTGGTGGCCTGACCTGGATCTTCCGGATTATAGGGAGTATACATCCTGTACGCTTCTTTCAATCTCTCTAGAAAAGCGGCAGGTGATTCCTCCGCACCCTGTATTATCTGCTTCACCTGGGCCAAATTAGTGGGTCGGCGTCCTGCCCCCCGGAGACCCGCTACAAGCAACTGGCGATAGAGACGCAGATGGGTCCTACCTGCTTCGGTGGTAAAATCCCATTCAGGTCTTTCAAGAGGGCAAGCTGCATCAATTTCATTGGGCAGCTGGGTGGGCTGCCCGTTTGCTTCTGGGACATTCTTTCGTGCTTCTAGTAGCACGCGCTGTTTCTCCTCCAAGGTTAAGAGGACCTGCAACAGCTGCTGACAATCATCCCAGGTGGGTTGGTGAGTCGTGAGGACCGACTCTATGAGAGATGTCAGCCTCACGGGGTCTGCAGAAAAAGAAGGATTATTATTTTTCCAGTTATAGAGGTCCGATGCTGAGAATGGCCAATACTGAGGTTGGCCCTTGGGATGTAAGAAAGGATGTACCCAGGGAGGGGGGTCCTGAACCAAAGCCTCCCAAGTGACGATATAAGCCACTTGATCGGGATGCCTGTGTGGTCCAGGATCCATAATCTTCTCTTTTACCTAGAATATAGTCTGGGGGTTAAAGGTACCATCTCGCGGCCAGCCTACGTCAAAGGTCGGCCATTCTGAAGAACAAAGAGTAATCCATTTGCGTTTACGCACATCAACAGATTGGTTATGAGCATATTCCTGTACATCTCTCCAGTGCGAGAGTGTTAGGGACAAAGGAGTGGTGACAGTTTGCCCCATAGTTTCTAGGCTTAGGAGGACACAAATGATAGCTACAAGACAAAGACCGAATAACACAGAACAGACTTTCGCAGCGTGGTTTCGACAGAGAGTCGACAGTAAGAATTGAGAGGGGGTCGAAAAAGGGGGCCCTCCTTCTTCGTCCCCAGTAAAGATTGCAAATCCCTCAAGCCGAGGGCCTTCTCCAAAGAGACTGGGAAAATGTCCAGTCATAGATCTAAGTTCAAAGTACAAATCTCTCACGCCGAGGGCTTCCCAAGTTCAAAATACAAATCCCTCACTCCGAGGGCTTCAAACGCTACCAGGACGTCTCCTGGAGCCGCGGTCGGGAGTCCGAACTCGTCAGTTCCTCTCGGAGCCGCCAAATACAAATGTACACAGCTGTATACTACAAACGCAAGTGCAATTCACAAGACGGACTCAGACCAGACAAGACAAAACAGCGGATCCGCACAACACTTACCTCCCAAACGTGGGTCGGTGGTCCCTGAGTGGGGGTCTCTAATCCCGGACGAGCCCCCAAATGAAAGACCCCCGAAGAGGTACTTTCGTAGAGGGAGACCCACACCCAGGAATCAGCGAGGCCACGAACTTGGATGCAAAAACAAGAGGCTTTATTGGAGACGCGGGTACCCGGGAGACTTAGCTTCTGTGTGGCTAAGCGCCCCGAGCCAAGGGAAAGGGGTCCTTATATAGGGAAAAAGGCGCAAGCTAGGAGCAGGGATTCTATTGGATAATTCTAATGAGGCATTGTACAGAGCTATTCCCATTGGTCAATGTATATGAGGCGCTATACAGGGTTATTCAAATGAGGCAAAGTACAGAGTTATTCAAATGAGGTGAAACATAGAGTCTTTCAAATGAGGCGAAATACAGAATTATTTCTATTGGATGGTTCAAATGAGACACAGAGCCATTCCAGATCAGCATATTCTCAAGGTCTGGTGTCTGGTGTCTGGTACAGCAGACTCAATTCCCCCCCCCTTCCTGATGGCTGACCTTGGGGGCGGAGACCTTGGGACGGAGTGTTTCTCTTCGGGCGGGGGCTCAGGGGCAGGGCTCCAGGCCGGCTCACTTGGTGTTTGTTCTCGTGCCGACCCACCTGGTGCTCGCCCTCGTGCCGGCCCACCCGGTGCTCGTTCTCGGGCTGGCCCACCTGGTGCTCATTCTCGGGCCGGCCCACCCGGTGCTTGTTCTCGGGCCGGGCGTGCAGCGGGTGGCGGGGGAAGGCCGCCGGGGGTGAGGATCGGGGAAGCCGCCAACAGGAGGAAGAGGAGACAAACTTGAGAAAGAAAGGGCTAAGGGACAGGGGTCTTTCAACAGCAAATCAAGAGCCAACATCAAACTAAAGGAGAGAAACTCAAAGCAATCCCTCTAAAATCAGGAACAAGACAAGGTGGCCCACTCTCTCCATATCTCTCCGTATCTCTTGAAGGTCTAGCTAGAGCAATAAGGCAAGAAAAGGAGATCAAGGGGATACAAATTGGAAAGGAAGAAGTCAAACTTTCACTATTTGCAGATGATATGATAGTTTATATAAGTGACCTGAAAAACTCTACCAGGGAATTCCTACAGCTGATAATACCTTCAGCAAAGTTGCAGGATACAAAATTAACTCAAAAAAATCAGTAGACCTACTATGATGATAAATACAATGAGAAAGAAATAAGAGAAACATCACCCTTCACCATATCCACAAACAACATAAAATATCTTGGGGTAACACTAACCAAATAAGTGAAAGACCTGTACATTAAGAACTTTGAGTCTTTAAAGAAAGAAATTAAAGAAGATACCAGAAGATGGAGAGATCTCCCATGCTCTTGGATAGGTAGGATCAACATAGTAAAAATGGCAATCTTGCCAAAAGCAATCTACAGATTCAGCACGATCCCCATCAAAATCCCAACACAGTTCTTCACAGACCTTGAAAGAACAATACTCAACTTTATATGGAAAAACAAAAACCCAGGATAGCCAAAACAACCCTGTACAATAAAGAAACTTCTAGAGTCATCACCATCCCTGACTTCAAACTTTACTATAGAGCCATAGTCCTGAAAACAGCTTGGTATTGGCACAAAAATAAACAGACAGACCAATGGAATTGAATTGAAAACCCTGATATTAACCCCCACACCTCAAACACCTGATTTTTGACAAAGAAGCTAAAATTATACAATGGAAAAAAAGAAAGAATCTTCAACAAATGGTGCTGGCATAACTGGATGCGACATGTAGAAGATTGTAGACAGATCCATATCTATCATCATGCACAAAACTTAAGTCCAAATGAATCAAAGACCTCAACATAAATCCACACTGAATCTCTTAGAAGAGAAAGTGGGAGGTACCCTTGAATGAATTGGTGCAGGAGACTGCTTCCTGAACATAACACCAGTACCACAGACATTGAGATCGACAATTAATAAATGGGACCTCCTGAAACTAAGAAACTTCTGTAAGGTAAAGGACACAGTCAGCAAGACAAAACAGCAACCCACAGAATGGGAAAAGATCTTCACTAACCCTACATCTGACAGAGGGCTGATTTCCAAAATATACAATGAACTCAAAAAGCTAGTCACCAAAACAGCAAACAATGAAATTAAAAAGTGGGGTGCAGAACTAAATAGAGAATTCTCAATAGAGAAAGAGATATCTTAATAGACAGAGTCACTATGGGCTTATGGAGAAAACTGCTACTAGTGTAACTCCCAGGAATCCACAAGGAGGACCCCAGCTAATACCCCTAGCAATACTAAAGAGGATGCCTGAACTGGGCTACCCCTGTAATCAGATTGATGAATACCCCAACTATCATCACAGAGCCTTCATCCAGTAATTGATGGAACCAAATACAGATATCAACAATCAAGAACCAGGCTTAGCTCTGGGAATCCAGTCAATGAGAGAGAGAGGAAGGAATATATGAGCACGGTGGGTCAAGACAATGATGGAGAAATCTACAGAGACAAATGCATCAAGCTTGTGGAAGCTCATGAACTATAGACCTACAACTGTGGAGACTCTAGGGGACTGAACTAGGCCCTCCATATTTGGGAGACAGGTGTGAAGCTTGGACTATCAGAGGGTCCTCTGGCAGTAGGACCACTATACAAACCTGGTTCATGAGCTAGCTCGTTGGAGTCCATTCCCTATAGTGGAATGCCATGCTCAGCCTTAATGCATGGGAGAGGGGCCTGGCCCTTCCCAACCTATTGTGCCAGACTGTGTTGACTTCTCATGGGAGCCCTTACCCATGAGGAGGAGTAGAGTGGGGGTGGGCTGGGGGAGCAGGGGAGTGGGAGGAGGTGAGGAGGGGCAAGAGGAGGTTGGGAGAGAGAACTGTGGTTGGAATGTAAACTGAAAAAACTCAAATGTTTAAGATTCAGTTTTATTTTTAATCATGTATATATGTGTGTCTCTGTATAGGGAGGTATACATGTGAGTGCAGGTTCCTGTAGATGTGTGTGTGCAAGTTTGGTGGCTAGAGGAGAACAGTGGATGTCTTCCTCTAATGCTTTCCACCTTATTTTTTGAAGTACAGTACCTTACTCAACTCAAAATCTCCAGTTTCCAGTAGTCTAACTCTCCAGTGAGCTCCCAGGATCCACCTGTCTCCACACCTCAGTGGGTGTACAGGCTTACTTAGACATCCCAGCTTCTACATCCCAGCTTTTACAGCTTTTTGAACTTGAGTCCTCTTGCTTTTGCAGCATCTGACCCATTGAATCATTTTCCCAGCCCTGTATGTTTTATATTTTTAAAGGAATGCGTGTGTGCCTTTCTAAAATGAAAAAATAGAATAATAGAATGTTGGGTGGTATTCTTGGTGCTTGTATAAGGTTATGAAGCCCCCAAAATACCTTGAAACTCTTGCAGTCCAGGTGTCTCAGGTATCAGATGAATGGATAAATGCCAGTGAAAAGTTTGTCTTCCAGGTTCTTGTTGCTCCAATGATATGCACATTAAAGGTATTCTCGGGGCTCTGCAAGTTAAGGTTTTACCTTGAAGGAAGAGCAGGCAGCTTGCAGCATAGTAGGAAGAGGAGACCCTCGGCAGCTTGAAAGGGAACTGGAGACCAGGCCTTATAAAAAATGTACTAGCTGCAAAGTGAGAAGAAAGCAGCCAGTGGAACCGTGAAGGCATGTGACATATCAGTCAAAAACCAATGGGATTTGAAGAGCAATGCAAGAAAAACAAATCATGAAGTGGGTGGTTGTAACACATGAGACTAGGGACCTGATCTGTTCTCACTCAGAGGTAGTTCTCTTCTGGCTGCTGCTTTATGCAACTCTGCACTGGCCTAACAGGTGTCGAGATTTGGGAAAACACATTTGTGAATGCCTTATTTAGTCTACTTGTCAACTTGACACAGCCTACAGTCATCAGAGAAGAAAAGCCCCATTGAGGAATTGCCTAGATCAGATTGGCCTTTAAGCAAATCTGCTGGGGGATTGTCTTGGTTATTAATTGATGAAGGGGGTGCAGCCCATTATAGATAACATCATCCCAAGAAGGTGTTACTGGACTATATAAAAAGAACTACCTAAATCAAAGCCAGTGAACAAGCTACTAACAATAAGCATCTTCCTTGGTTCCTGCTATATACTCCTGTGGCTGTGAGTTCCCTGGCCAGAAATAATGTTCCATGAAATAGCAAACTGTCCTGCCTTCATGTTCCTCCCTTGAGTTTCAGCCCTAACTTTCCTTAATGGTGGACTGCGGCCTGGAAGTACAAGATGAAACAAATTCTTTCCTACCCACACTGCTTTTGATCAGAGTGTTTTATCGAAGCCACCCAGAAAGGAAACTTTAATAGTGACTCTCATGCCCAGCATGTGACACCAACTCTGTATGTCCTGGCTGACATGTTATGACACACACATCCCACCCAGAACTCATATCATGTTTTACTCCTACAGGTTAACTCAACTGATCCTGAAATCCACATGGGGAAATAGATACTGTTACCAGCCCCATTTCACAGATGAGAGGATTTGTCAGCTCACATGACTGGGGTCATTTGAACATAACACTTTTGATGCCAGTTTCCACTTTTACCACCTGTTCTGCTTTGTAGTGGAGACTAATTGGTAAAATATTTAAAGTAGGAGGAGGAATAGAAAGAAGAAGGAAAAGGAGGAGAAGGAGAGGAGGAGGAAGCAGCAGCAGCAGCAACAGCAGCAGCAGAAGAAGAAGAGGAGGAGGAGGAGGAGGAAGAGGAGGAGGAGGAGAAGTAGAAGGAAAAGGAGAAGAAGAAGAAGAAGAAGAAGAAGAAGAAGAAGAAGAAGAAGAAGAAGAAGAAGAAGAAGAAGAAGAAGCAGCTAGAATAACCTCAGTGAGTGTCTTCTTGTGTGAGTCTCCTTCACAGTGCTTAGTTCACATAATATCATTGAGACAGGCACAAGTAAAAGCATTTATTGACTACTTCTTATGAACTAGGCATTGTCCTAAGTATGTGACGGACAGTAACTTCATCTCTACTATACACCTAGCAGGACTATTGCTGCCATATTCATTTTACAGGTAAGGAGGCTATGTTGCAGAATGCTGGAGTAATTTTCTCAAAGCCATGGAGCTAATGAGAGGCTGAATCAGAACCCAAACCCAAGTAGTGTGACCTATAGCTCAGGGGAAATTTTCTAAGGAAAGCTCTGGGTATTTGTTAAATGCCAGGCCTTGTGTAATTCAGTCATGTCATTTAAAATATCCCCAACATGCTGCTAGAATGTGGCTGGGAAGTAACTTCTGATATCTCTGTTGTTTCCTTTACCAGTATGTATCCAAAAGAACATAGCAGAGTTGCTGAAAGGAAGAACTAGACAGTCAGAATGACTGAAGTTTAAACCCTACCTCTAACACTAGCTCTTTCCCTTATTTGTCTATCCACCCAAAGAACTAGGGGGAGGAATCAGTGGAAGTCAAACAATCCCCACCTGCTGAAAGCCACCAAACACTGGGAGATTCCTCCTTAACGGGAGACATTTGCTGAGGTGGTAAGACTGGACGAGCCAGAAGAAAATGAACAGAGTCTCCAGCTGTGAGTTCAAGGTCTGTCACATCAGCATAGCTTAGGAAAATGTTAGAAATACAAACCTATGTTACCATAACTCTTCCCATCAGCCTGGTCCCAGTATCAACCCCAAATAACAGATGAGACACTATATTATTATAAAGCTGTTAGCCTTTGGCTATAGTTTCTTAATGGATATCTCTGACTTAATTATTAATCCATAACTAGTAATCTATATATATTTACAAGGACTTATCTTACTGAGGACACCAGCTTCATGTGTCCTCTCTTTCCGGGATCATATGGTGACTCCCTACTCTTTACAACATTTCCCAGAATCCTCCTTGACTCCTAGTCCCACCTATCTTGCTTCCCTATTGGCCAAAAGTGCTTTATGTATCAACCAATAAGACAAATGTATACACAGAAGAACTTCCCCCATCACCCACCATGACAGACCCATTGTCTCGGATGCTCTATTGCTGGATCCACGGGTCCTAGCAAGCCCTCCTGTGATGCCAGTACATTTTAAAGTTAGGAAAAACATCCCTTTGCACAGCCATGAGCAGATTGTGATCTGCTAAGACTTAGCATAGCAATGTGGGGACTCTATCCTCTACTGAACTCGAGCAGATCTAACATTGTCCCCTACATTCTGGATGGAGAAATCTGGATGGATTACATAAGCACCTAAAAGTATCAGTACTTCAGGGACACCCCTAGATGTGAGGGAGACATTCAGGTAGGTGAGGATATTCAAGTAGGGTGTTGCTACTAGAACATAGTCAACTCTCAGCCCCCATATGATGGCTGGAATCAAGGCCAGTAGAGACAAAGCAGTTAGCAGTACAGCCAGAACCTGAACCAGAAATCTTTTACTCCTTCATTCCATGTCACCATGTCAGACTCCTTCCCAAGTTAGCCTTACACACAGCTACATCTCCCTCCCTCAGTCTCTCTCTCCTTCTTTCTCTCTTCTCCTTGCATGTTTGCTCTAGGGAATCGCAGAACCAACTCACCCTGTCTTGACTATCTCTTAGCTTTGCAGAATGGATCCTGAGTTTTGCAGATACTATACCCAGGTGGCCAGGCAGCAGCAGCTAGAGAGAAAATCAAAATCACCATTCTGAGAAGACATTACTCAAACTGACCATTATCTATTGTGTTGCTGCAGTGCTTGGGGTCTTCCACTTGGAAGGATCACAGTTCCTGCTGTATTTCAGGGCTAAATGAGGAAAAAAGTCATAAAACTGAGAGCCTTAGAGGGGTAGGGGAAACCCCATGAACTCTTAGGAGACACCATAAAGGACTGAGTGATGTTCTCCAAGGATTTTAGAAAACATCATTTCCCTAACTTGTTTTGCTACTGAATGTTTTTTCTAGGACTAACATTACAGATTGTTAGAACATTACAGTGGACATGTTCCTGCTGTAAGAGTCACTATAACCTGCTATTCCATGTGAAGTCCTACCACAGGAATTCTGAAGCTGAGTCCAGGATAATCCTAAAGACTGGGATTGCTAGCAACCAAGATGCTATCAGAAGGTTCTATGGAAGAGGACCCAAGCTGGTCTTGAAGAAAGAAAAGAATGTTCGTGGGAGTAAAGAAAAGGGAGCTGTTGCCCCATGAAATAGCTGGTGAGAAAGGGCAGGTGTACATGGATTTTAGAAGCTTGTGAACTGTGTCCATTTGGTAGGAGTCAGAGGTACTACATAGTTACAGGAAGAGATGAAGCTTCAATCCATGTGGTACAAGACCATGGGGAATGGCATAAAAAATTCTGAAATCCAGCCAGCATGAGAAACACACTTGTATTGCCAGCTTAGCCCTACCTCTGAGCTCCATCCCCTGGGGGTGGGGTGGTATAATCCCAGTGCATGGGGAGCTGAAGCAGAAAGATCACAAGTTGGATGCTAGCCTGGGCTACATAACAGGACACTACTTTTTTTTTTTAAATGATCTGAAATGTGTTCTGCACAGTAGGAAGTCTCAAAGCCATCTTACAGGATTTGAATAGATGTTGTGGAACAGACACCATCCTGTAGGATTGCAATAGATATTATAGGACAGAAGACTTCTAGGGTGAAGCATTTCACAGGTTACCTGACCAGCAAAGCCTCTTGAACTGTGAATCTCCTGGAGAGGTTGGATGCAGTATTTTGTAAACTCATTTCACTACAGAATTCTGTTTTCCAGAACTAGTGTTCCAGGAAATGTAGTCATTACAAAATTCCCATCAGTGGTCTTGATCCTGTTGTGAGCCACTGGAGCTTGCAGAGACTAGCATGTGGGGTCTCGCCACAGAAATTCTGAAGTTGAATCACTATCTCTGGTGAGCCAGGGGTTAATCAGTATGGGGAATGCGATTCCCCTTCGTTAGACTAACATCTACGAGGCCAATGTGATGAAATGGAAAACGGGGAGGGAAGGAAGGTAAAGGAATAAAATGAGACTGAAAGGGTTGTGTATGAAAGCCTGAGGGTTAGAAGGCGCTGATGGGGACACTGAAGGGACAGGGAGGCATGAGGGAGGTGTGGATGTACCACAGGAGCTTAAGGGGAGCTTGGAGGCATGATGAGATTAGGAAATGAGAGATGGAGGCACTGGGGAAGGAGATGGAGGAATGAAGAGATACAGAGGTTCTGATGTAGATTGCCGTCACAGGGTGTATACAGACACTAGAGGTCTAAGAAGTCTTTGGAGTAGAATCTAGGTAGATATGGCATTACTTTGAAGGATGTAGAGAAATGAGAGTGACACAGGTGAGACTAGGGAACACAACAGAGACTGGATGGGACCACTCACTTTCAGTAGTCAATATAATGCACACCTGCAGTTGTTCGTGCTTTATAATTATCTCCAAAATGTTTTCATCTTCTTACTATTTGATGAAGTTCATAGGAAATAAAAAGGATTTGAGTGTGCATTGCCCAGGGCCTCATACATGCTAGACAAGTGTTCTACAGTGAAACTGTGACTTAGCCCAAGAAAACTGCAATTTCCACTTTTTATATCTAAGGACACCAAGGAGATAAAGCGAAGGAGATGTTTGCTAGGTTTTGTTTTTGCTGTTGTCGTTGTTTTAAGCGCACAATAACTGACCTCTAGTTTTACTCTTAGGGTTTACTCAAAAGGCACAGCATCCCACCTCCCACTAGAGACGTGGAAGCCTCCCTCTGCCTGGTATCTAAAAGAAGCCAGGGCCGGCAGAGATTCTGGTTAGCCTTGACGCAGCACCTGGCCTTCCTCTAGTTCTCTCTGAGTGGCTCCTTTCCCAACTGATTCTCTTGTTGTGAGCTATATTCTATCTTCCTCAATATTGTCCCTTTATATATAAGGTAGTCAGAGTAGGTCTCAATGATTCCTAGGAACCCTGACTTGAGTGAGACAGCCTCAGCTTGGGCATAAACTCCTGTGTCAGCCTTCAAAAGCCAGCATATCTCCCAGTACTGGGATGTGGCATTACAAATTATAATGGCTTGATGCTCACCATGCAATGCAAGTGGTTAAGAAGAGCCAAGAGGGAAGGAAGTGCCAGGAGGTCCTGGATGCAGGGATAGTATATGGAGTGGAGGTCAAGACACTGATACAGGAATCACCTACATTTCAATTTCAGGGGCTGGGGCTGGGGCAATGGCTGCATTGTTAAAGTGCCTGCCTCACAATCATGAGGACCTGAGTTCAGATCTCCAGTCCCTACCCCCACAAAACCCAGGTGTGCTACTGCACATCTGAAGTGCTAGGGGAGTGGGGAGACAGACAAATTCCTGGAGCTCACTGGCTAGCCAGCCAGCCTAGATAAACCAATGAGCTCCACGTTCAATGAGAAGCCATGACGCAAAATGTAAACTGGTGACGAGTTAATGAAGACACCTGAAGTCACCTCCCACCCCCCTCGCACACACAGTTACAGGCGTTCATAAAATTGCATGTCACCTAGCACAGGCATCGAACACAAGCATTGACAGTGCTCTAGTAGACCAGGGTAGTGAATTAGTTTGCCCAATTTCAAAGAAAATCATTGGAAAGGGAAGGAGCATGGCCCAGCCCAGAGGGTTATGGGATGTGAGGAACTTTCCCAGGCATCCCAGCTTCTGCATGTTAGATTGGCTGGCTTGCCCATTTGCTGAGCATTAGATAAAATGTGGAGTCCTCATCTATGGAGACAACAGAAGTGGCAACTGCCTCCCCTTCATTCAAGATCACTTGTATGTAAATATCACAGCACACAAAAGCCTGGGTCAGAAAGGTTCAGAGTCCTCATTGTTAAACAACCACTGTCTTGGTCTTTTCACCAAGTTGGGTGAAGTTAAGTTGGATGGCTTAAACAACATTTATTTCTCAGTCTTAGAGTGGTCCAGGATCAGGTACCAACAGTATTGAGTGCTGGAGGGAGCCTCTTCCTGCTTTTCCAGATGGCCATTTCCTACTCAGTCCTCCCAGCAGTGATCAGAGAGAGACAGGCAGGCTCTACTTGTCTCTTAAGGAGGGCACTAATTCCATTCCAAACCCCTCCTAGGAGCCTCACCTCCTATTATCATCCGGTGTCAATACTCAACATATGAACTGAGGGAAGGGGACACACACACAGATGCAGTCCACAACAATCACCCTCAGTAATTCCTTCTCTCGAGAAATGGTCAATGGCACAACGTCCATTTTCTCTGGTATACTGTGTCAGCAATGTAGATAAAATAATAATTGTGATGCTGACAGTTGCTGAATTTGGAAAGAACTAGGCACTGGTAATTTGTTTCAGATGGTTCAGTCTGTTTATCTTGGAATTCATACAACATCAAGCCAAATACTTTACTCTTACAGGGAAGGCAGAAGAGCTAAAACTTCTGCAAGGTTTCCTATCCATCCCTATTGCAGTCAACCCTGGTAGAAAGGGCATGCTCAGGACATCTAACCTTTTAATTTTTTGTTCAACGAATTTGCAGATAAAATATAAATAGGCAAAGATCCTCTTGAAACCACGTTGGTATCAAAGCTGACATCTGCTGGACTCTCAGCTCTGGGAGGGGTCATACAGAGCTCTTTGCATGCATTAGCCCCTGAGCCTGGGACCTATGTCAGACATGAAGAGAATGAGGAACAGAGGAACAAGTGTTATAGAACTGTCCCAAGGCTGAAATACCACTTTTCCTTTTAGTTTTATATTTTAGTGTGTGTGCATGTGTACGTGCGTGCGTGCGTGCGTGCGTGCGTGCGTGCGTGCGTGCGTGCGTGCGTGCGTGCGTGTGTGTGTGTGTGTGTGTGTGTGATGCAGGGGTGCATGCAACAGTATGTGTGTGGAGATCAGAGAACAGTTTTGTTGGGGAGGTTCAGTCGTTCCACTTTTCATGGCTTCTGGGGATTTAACTTGGGTCATCAGGTTTACACTACAAGCACTTTACCTGCTGAGCCAACGTGCTAGTCCAAGGCTAAAATTCTTAACCATCCACTCTGACACAGAAAATCCAGGCCCTCCTTTCTGTCACACACCTGAAGAAGAGTTTCAGTGAAGCTCACTGATGTCCTCCGCACAGTTCCCCACTGACAGAGAGGAGTGGAAATCTTAAGATGGTTTTTCACAAATGAGACAGGTGCAATCTATCATGTTCTAATGCTAACAAATTCTGTGGGTGCAAAACTCATAGTGTGTGTATAAATAAATTAACTCAGCGGCATGGAACTTGATTTGATGCTTTTTTAAAAAATGAACAACCTATTTCTTTGAATTGTGATATTTATTTTCTCTCCTGGATTTTTTTTTTTTTTATTGGCTCAAAGCTGCCAATGGAAACCAGTTCTGATTCTGATTAACCTGAGCAAGATCAATCAAATAAATTTGAAGTAAGATGTGCTTTCAATTTTCTGGATGTGTTCTGTTTCCAACTAGTCCTTTTTCCCAGAGAAAACATGGAGTGTATTGTTTTTTTATTCTTGTTGTCTGCTGTTGTTGCTGTAAACATGATGTCATACATGTTCTAGAACACACCTGCTTCAGTGATTTCAAAGGACAAGGATCCACTTCTGCTAGTGGCTGGTCAACTCTAGGTTCCTGTGAAGGAGCTGTGGGAAAATGGTGTATGATGAGATCTGAAGGGGAGATGGTGTGTTTGAGTGAGCTCTGCAACAAGCCTATCATTAGTGCTCAAAGAGAACCAAGAGTGTAGCTTTCTTCACACTATATCCACACAGTATCATCATGATGAAGGCCTGACAGCTGGCCTTCTTGATTTGAAAACTTGTTTCATTGTAATTGCTATTTGCTGATCTCAGTTGTCTGCCCTCAGGACTAATTCCTTTGGTTTTTGAGGAAGCATGACTACAGCGATCACTCAAAACTTGGAACACTCAGGGAGACAATAGATGTTATTTTTATTATCTGTGTGTCGTACATAAGCCTTTACCTGGAAGGTTTCGTGTTGGGAAGGTTACATGGCATGCCTTAACTCCCACAGTTAACAGTATTTGGAAGACCAACCCCAACTCTCTCTAAGATGAACTTCCACTTGTTTTTCGGGGCAGGGGTTGGGAGGGAAGGAGGTTATGGTGTATGTATATGAGTGTGTTTATGACATGTTTGTGAGTGCAGGCGTGCTTGTGACACAGCATGCACGTGGAAGTCAAGAAACAGCCTTCAGGCATTGACCCACCTTGTTTTTAATGCAGCCTCCCTTGTTTTTATGTGAATGACTAGAGCTCATGAACATTCCATCCACTCTGTCTCCACCTCCAACTTCCTGTGATGGTGCTGGTATTACAGATATGTGCTGCCACCCCAACCAAGGATTGAACTTGAGTCATAAAGCTTGTACAGCAAGTACCTTTACCCAGCCATATCCCCAGACTAGGCTTTCACGTGTTTAAGAGTAGGGAGCAGGAGCTGTCGACACCTAATACTTTGGCTGGCTTTTGGGAACCTATTCTTCTTACTGACCTGCCTTACCCAGTCTTAATACAAGGAGGGGTGGGGATACATAGTCTTATTGCAACTTGATACGCCATGTTTGATTGATACCCATGGGAGGCCTGCCCCCTTCAGAGGAGGAGTGGATGGGAGGGGTGGAGGGAACATGTGGGACGTAATGGGAGAAGGGGAAGGATGTAAGATGAATAAATAAATTTAATGTAAAAAAAAAAGAATAGAGGAATCTAAAACAGGACAGGATCCCTCCTTTTATTTTACTGCTGAAGAAATTGAGACCAGATAAGCCATTCCATCCCCAGCCCTCAAGAATATATATGCTTACATCCTCATCCACCCAGTACCTCAAAACATGATAATGTTTGGAGTTAGGGTGCTTGAGTGGTAATTAAATTAATTGAGGTTATTGGGACAACCCTAATCCAGTTCTCATCCCAAAGATACGTCCATTTGAGAAGATTTTAAAATATATAATTTTTATTTATTGAGAATTTCGCACACACACATATATGCTTTAGCAATATCCACCCCACTTCCCCTGAGCCCACCCAACATATATCCCTCAAACTTCATGTCTTCTTCTTTTAATTTTTTCATAAACCCTGGGTACAATCAACGCTGCCCATTTGCAAATGGGTGTAGGGCATTCCTGGAGCGTGGGCAACCTAGCAGTGGCCACACCCCAGGGAAAAATGACCCTCTTTCCACCAGCAGCCATCAATTGTCAATAATTCCTCAGAAATGGATATGGTCTTATGAACACCTCCCCCATCCAAACCAGAGTTTGATTGGCTTGATCTTGTCGTAGGGCTTCTGCAGATAACCACAGCTGCAGTGAGCTTGGGCGTGTAATGGCCATGTGCTGCCCAGAAGTCACATTTCACAGTACCCGTCTCCTCCCTCAAATCTCACATTCTCTCTGGTTCCTCTTCTGAAAGGTTCCCTGAGTTTGGAGGGTAGGGGGTGGGGACTTGACATAGATGTCTCGTTTAGGACCAAGTGCTCACTGTCACTTATTCTTAGCACTTTAACCAGTTGTGAGTCTCTGTGTTACCTGTTGCCCACTGTGAAAAAGCTTCTCTTACCAGTGTTGAGAGCAGAACAAATACATGGGTACACACATAAATATTTCGAAGGCAATTTGGCAACATGACCGTTTAGCAAAGCAATAATAGTAGGTTCCTCCTCAGGTCTATGACCTTCCCAGCCACAGACTTTTGACCAGGTTTAGAGTTCTAGGCATGAATTCCTTCCTGTGGAGCAGGTCTCAAATCCAATCGGAAAGTAGTTGGTTACCCCCATAACAACCATTACACTATTGTACCAATGAGCATATCTTGTCTGGCAGATCAGTACTGTAGCAGGTTTCAGTGCTGAGTAAGACCACAGACATGATGCATCTTCTTGCCATCAGCCTGCATAACACCTTCCAGCACTATGAAAGCTAGCCAGGCCATGGTAGTGTGAGTTTCTTACTGGCATTGGCTTTGATTCTGAACCATAGACTGAAGTAGGGCAGAGCCTCCTTAGCTGATGTGGCCTCTGCTGGCGGCTATTTCTTCTCTTAGATCTTTGTAAAAATTGACCTGAGTTCATGGCAAGATGAAGCCACTTCTCAGAACACAGGCTAACTACAGGTGCTGCTGTCTATGTATCCCAGGGCATAGCATAGCTCTTTCCTCTGTGACAAAATAGGGCCACCATGCCATGGCCTTGAGCTTGCTTATATGCCAACCACTCCAACAGCTTTTTACATTAGGAAGAAGGAGGACTAGAGGCTCATAGTCCCTTCCCTCTGACGTCCTTGTTCCCACTATGAAGCTAAGATTCCTTTTAGAAACATTTCTACTCCATTCTTAGCAATCTCAACATTTCCTATAGCATCAGTGACAGGGCAGTAGACACTGGGGACAGCGACATCAAGATTAACACGTAAGGGAAAAGAGTTGGCAGAGAGATCCTGGAAGGCCTTCCCCACCCTAGGCTTCATATAACAAACTGCCTCCTCAAGAAAAGCCCACACTTTCCAAACAAGGGAGACACAGGCTCCCTTTCTCTGTTACCTGTTTGATCTTTGAGATTACAGGGTGCCCCTGGGGATGCTTTGCACGGATGGAATTACAATCTGATAAATAAAACCAGGAACCACTAGGGTTGCACAAGAGGGTTAGGGCACACATTTTTCCTGTAAATGGGGTTTCTGATAAGAGTCCGGGAGAACCACAGGTGTACAGCTGGGAAGAGGGAAAGGCCTTTTAAATAAAGGTTCATTGTGTTAGAACCCTTGATTCCCAGAGGATGAGATGCTGATTCTAGGATCAGGGGTTCCTCTCTTTTCCCATGTCTTCATCATTTTCCCTGTCTTTCTATCTTGCCTCAGAATGTTTGTGTTTCCTCAGAGTCCAGTTGAAAATCCAGTTCCAAAGGGAATGTTGTTAGGAGGTGAGGCCTCTGGGAGGTGGCCAGGTCGGGAGAGCAGACCTTTCAGAAATAGGTTCAGGGTCTATATTAAAACATGGCCCAAAGACAGTCCACCAAGTGAGGGAACACCTAAAGGTGCCATCAATGAACCCTTACCAGAAACCAAATTTGCTTTGATATCAGCTCCTAGCTGTGACATAATAAATGCCTTTCATTTACACAGCGATTGTGGTATTCTTTGCAGCAGTTGGAACATGACTGAGACATGGACGCTGCTAGCTCCTGTTCAGAGGGGCAGGGAGTCTTCCCATAAAGATTCAATAACTACACCTTGGCACCTGTGAGTCCATGTGGATAATGTGTGTGAGGGGTTGGAGTCAGAAGTCAGAAGTCAGAGGCTGAAGCATTCAAGGTGTCAGAGCAGGAGCAGACAATCCATCAGCCTTGAAGCAAGGTCTCCTTGGGCCCTAAGGACAGGAAGGCAGAAGTGTCTTTCAAGAAGAGGGAGCCACAGCAGGCAGAAAAGGTCAGGAGTTGGGATGCCAGCAGATGAGTTGAGACTTGTCCCCTGAAGGGACTACGATAAGCACTGGCTTTCGAGGCAAACCACAGGCTCAAGCCATGATTTGCCCCTTCTCTTCCATCTCCTGATGGGGCTTTAAATTCTCTCTGTTGCTTACATTCCGGCTGTTTTCCTATCAACAGGATGTCCTGGAGAAGGGGTGACACTCGTTGGGGACAATTGGTAACCTAGGGCATGAGCACTGGGGTGTGGGTCAGGGACTTGCAGCAGCTGGAGTTCTCCTCAGAGACCTCCTCTCAGGGGAAGGTGGGATTCCTGACTTCACAGCGAAGAATTTCAGGATGAGTAACAGTTGGGTTTAGTAGGAAGAGTGTCGTTGTTTAGTGTGGATTTTTAACTTCTGTGTGTCCGCGTGGGGGTTAGTAGGAAATAGCCCAGGGAAAGAATACACCTGGCTGTGGATGTGGGCTTCTCAAAAGAGAGGGATGCCATACGGTTTCCGTGGCCCTTAAGTCACATGGCTATGAGTTGTTGAGAAACTTATTTCCCTGATTCTCTGCCCTCCTTTTCAATAAATGACATTGTAGAGTAGCTACAGAGGTGCCTTTGATTTATATTGGAAACTGATGAGATAAATGAGGGGTCACAAGGTTTGTACAACTCAGTTAAGAAATGTCTTTTGCTGTAAATCTTGTGAGATTCCTAGTAAATCACAGGTTAGTGCTGGGAAGGAAGGCCATATCCCAAGGTTATACATACTTAGGCCTTAATTGCAATTAATTGCTATTTTAACATTCTTATTAGAGATCTCTATATAGAAGGGATATTATCAGGCTGGGCAATGGTGGCGCACGCCTTTAATCCCAGCACTTGTGAGGCAGAGGCAGGTGGATCTCAGTGAGTTTGAGGCCAGCCTGGTCTACAAAGCAAGTTCCAGGACAGCCAGGACTGAAAAACCTGAAACCCTGTTTTGAAAAGAAAAGGGGGATATTATCTCTAGATGGGCAACTTTCACATCAAATGTTAGTGTGAGGAATTCTTTTTTTTTAATTCTTTCATGTATTACATCCCAACCACAGTTTCACCTCCCCCCTGTCCTCCCAGGCCATCCTCTTCACCTCCTCTTTCTCCCAGATCTCCTGCTCCTCTGTTTCCCTTCAGAAGAGCATGGGGCTCCCAGGGATATCAACCAAACATGGCATATCCTGTTGCATTAAGGTTAGGCACATCCCCTCATATTAAGACTGGATGAGGCAACCCAGTAGGAGAAAGAGTCCCAAAAGTAGGCCAAAGAGTCAGACAGCTCCCACTGTTAGTAGTCCCACAAAAAACACCAAGCTGCACAACCATAACATATATGCAAAGGACCTATGTCAGTCCCATGCAAGCTTCCTGGTTGCTGGTTCAGTCTCTGTGAGCCCCTGTGAATCCAGGTTAGTTGATTCTGTGAGTTTTTGTTGTTGTTGTGGCCTTGACCCCTCTGGCTCCTGCAATCCTTTCCCCCACCCCTCTTCTACAGGATTTCCCAAACTCTGCCTAATGTTTGACTGTGAGTCTCTGCATCTGCTCACATCAGTTGCTAGATGAGGCCTCTCTGATGAAGATTAAGCTAGGCTCTGGTCTACAAGTATAGCAGAGTATCATTAGGAATCATTTCATTGACTACTTACCCGCATCTCACGCTGGTCATGTTTGCTTCTATCCTAGGTTTCTGGGCTATCCAGTCTCTGGTGTCTGGCCCTCCAGACAGAGCCAGACATGGGGTTCCTTTCATGGCATGTGCCTCAAGTTGGACCAGTCATTGGTTAGCCACTCCCATAAGGTCTTTGCCACGTTTACCTCAGCACATCTTGCAAGCAGGACAAAATTGTTGAAGGTTTTGTGGCTGGGTTCCTGAGGAATTCCTGACTCTGAACTTGGAAGAGGCTTTAGGAAGAGACTCTAGGGTGAAGAATATCTTTCCCTTCCTACATCCCCTTAACTTTCCCTGTCTTTCTACACTGTCTCACATGACAGTATAGACAGTATGTCAATCACAGGACAGAAATACCACGGTGGAAAGCAGCTGCCTGAAGAAGTTATGGGTCTCATGGCCCCAGATCTTTGTGGGGTGACAGGGGCAGGAGGGTGCCTGGTATTTAAATAGCAAGGCCAGTGTCCAATCAAGAGGGTCTTCCTTATTTTGTTTTTATTAATTCTTTGTGTCTTTCCCATCATGCTTCCAGATTCCATCTCCTTCCTCACCCCTGTAGGCAGAGTTTTCTGTCTAGACCACCACTCAGCTCTGTCCTGCCAGCTGCTCCCAAATAACCCAGAGACCTCTTATTAATTGTAAAAGCTTGGTTGATAGCTTAGGCTTGTTTTTAGCTAGCTCTAATAACTTAAATTAACCCATTCCTATCTCAAGGCTTGTTTACCTCATCTTGTGCTGCTGCTTTGAGTGGCTGGCATCTCCTCTTGACTCTTGAGACTCCGCCCCTCTTCCAGCAGTCTCTCTGCCCTGAAAATCCTGCCTAGCCATTGGCCAATAAGCTTTTTATTAACATTGAGAGCAATGCATCTTTACAGTGTACAGAGGATTATTATACTGCATGCCCCAAAATAAAACAAAATAAAATTTAAGAGAAAAAGAGGAGAAAAAGGTTTAAAAGAAAGAAGGAAAAAAATTCTCATCATAGAAGCTACAGTGTGACATAGTGAGTCATGAAATAAACCCCTTTTTCCATATTTCTTACATGCAGGTTTTATCAAAAAGAATCATTATTCTGGTTCAAGTCCCCTGGTCTCTCCTGAATCATCAACACTGAGCCCCTCTTCCTAGACATCCTGTTACTGCCCTGTGTCATGGAGATCCTAGAATCCCTGATCCACAGGACTGACCCTCTCCCAATCCCCATACTCCAGCAGTACACAGACAGGGTGGATGTTGGGGTGGGCCAACACATAACCCTGGTTCTGGAACTAGGTAGTTGCAGGGTTGGTCAGTCTGCCAGCTCTCCCCTGTCTTTGCCACCAGGGTGGGCTCTCCAGCATTGCCTGGCTACTTCAACCCTTGCAGCAATGAGCAAGGGGCACAGGAAGGTCTTTTTAGTGTAGCCCTAGCCTCATCCCTAACCAATTTCTCACTGAACAATTGAGAAATGAATGGCTGAAGCTACAGGCTTGGCTCTGTTTGTAAGTCTCCAAATCACCTGGATGCTATTCTAAACCATCACAAGTAAGTCTTGGGGTTGGGGAGATGGCTCAGTGAGTGAAGCACTTGCCTTGCAAGCATCAGGACCTAAATTTAATCTTTACAACCTTCACACACAAAAACCAGGCAGAGTAGAACAAGCTTGTAGTCCCAATGCTGGGGAGATGGACAGGCAGACCCCTGGGCTCCCTGGCCAGTGTACAGCCTACTTGGCCAGTTCCAGTCCAGTGAGAGATCCAGACTCAAGGTGGATGGTACCTGAGGAGTGACAACCACGGCTGTCCTCTGGC
This sequence comes from Cricetulus griseus, assembly GCF_003668045.3. Lineage (NCBI taxonomy): Eukaryota > Metazoa > Chordata > Mammalia > Rodentia > Cricetidae > Cricetulus > Cricetulus griseus. Next base: position 222,045,418 of record NC_048596.1, read on the forward strand.
CTCCACATACAGGTGCACACACACACACACACACACACACACACACACACACACACACACACACTGTTTCAGGTGTGTTTTATTCTACCTCTGAACATTTTCATATTCTTAATAAACTAAATATGCTTAATAGTGGCTCATTCTGAAATTCATTGCACGTGAAATTAGGAATCTAACTTTAAACCAGGCACAGTGGTGCATGCCTTTAATTCCAGCACTTCAGAGGCAGAGGCAGAGGCAGAGGCAGAGGCAGAGGCAGAGGCAGAGGCAGAGGCAGAGGCAGAGGCAGAGGCAGAGGCAGAGGCAGAGGCAGAGGCAGAGGCAGAGGCAGAGGCAGAAGCAGAGGCAGGCAGAGTTCGAAGCCAGCAACATAGAAAGCAATATAGAAAGATCCTGTCTCAAAAAAAAATCTAACTTTACCCACATGGAGGTCCCCAAAAGGTTGAGGGAACTTCTTAGGGTACTGGTGGCTTTGTGGAACTGTCTCCATCCTTACCATTAACAATCCAGATTATTAGGTCTGGGAGCTAAGTGTACCTCTGCCTTCCCACCATCACTGTAATCCTGAAGTAGAGGGCGCCTGAGTGGCAACTTGTGCTTTGTGCACTTTCTCCTCTGAGGCTTTAAAGCCCCAAGAGCTGAGTGTAGCTCTATCCTTAGCAGAGGACATGAAGCTATTTATCTTGAAGAGAAATAGCATTTGTGCAGTGTACGGTGGTTGATAAAGAGCCTCACAGCCCATCCAAGTGCACAGAAAGAGTATCTGTGGGGTGCTCAGCCTTATATTGCACCTCCTCTACCCGAGGCTCAGGGGATGTCAAGGAAGAGGGGACAGAAAGACTGTAAGAGCCACATGTCAGGCAGTACTGGAGCAAGAGAGTGTCTTCTAGACATGGCAAAACCATTCATGGCAGCTGGACTGCTTGCACAAGACCTGTACAAGATCAAGCCAGTCAACATGGATGGGGTGAGACACACAAGCCCACCCCTAGCTGAGGAGCTATTGACAGCTGATGACTTCTAGAGAGCGTTTTCTTTAGTGTCGTGATCCCTGGTGGTTCACCATGCTCCAGTACAACATGTACACATAAGTATAGGGAGTTATTTTAAAAAAGAGATAGTATACATAAAGTTGAAGGAGAATGTGGGAGGGGGTTGGAGGAGTTGGAGGGGAACAGTGATGGTAAATGTGATTGAAATAACATTGTATGCATGCATAAAATTTTCTAAATTATAAATTATAAATTGAAAATATGTAGAAGAGAGTGGACAAGTGAAAGAGGAAGGAGAGGGTGTTAACTACATACTGCAGTCCAGGCCAGTGCAGAGCCTGTAAGAATCGGAGACCAGCTCTGAAGTGGTAGTACATGCCTTTAATCCCAGCACGCAGGAAACAGAGGCAGGCAAATCTCTGTGAGTTCGAGGCCAGCCTAATCTACAGAGCTACACAGAGAAACCCTGTCTTGAAAAACAACGACAACAAATAATAATAATAATAATCTGAGACCAAGGACAGAAATAGGTTCAGCCTAGGCTATGTAATATCAAAGTCCCTCTGCTCGACCTGGATTTTATCTCTCCCTGGCTACCTGCCCATCCCTCTCAGCAATCCCTGCCCTTTCCTTACCCTGTTTGTGTCTAGACATCAAGAATCCCCAGGCAGAAAAAGAAATTTAAAAAAAGAATCCCCAGCAGTTAGAGAACAGACAGACCTAGAACCCAATGTACAGAGCTTCTGCCATGCCTAGTGTAGGGAGGGTCCAACCAGGAAACTTGCTTCTCCCAAGAAGCACAGAGGCCTCCTTGCCACCCAGAGGGCAGATTGGAGACAAGGCTGTGCACACCGGTCTATCCACCAGTAACCTATATGAACATTGGCCTTGTTTGGGTTGGATTTGGGTTGACTGGCATGTTAGCTTAGGTCTGGAATCACTCAGAATGATGCTTAGTGTGCCATATTGAGGAGCTCCACACAGCACAAAGATCCTGCCCCAAACTGCCAATGGGACCTCCCTGAACAAACAGCCATTTTTCCCTTTGTATTCTTTCCTGACAGTCACCTTGACACTGGCCCAAAAGACAAAGTCCCATGCTTCTGGAGCCCATTGACTGCTTCAGGCTGCTGAAGGCCTGGGCATTCAGAAACACCAGACTTCTATGTGCTCAAGACTTTTAATCCCCTTAATTGAAATTGATTGGTCTCTTGTGACCCAGCTCCACACTGGTCCTGAGCGCCAGCATGTGAGCAATGATGACTTAGTTCTTTTAAAGACCAATTGATCCAATATGGCATCCAGTGTCTCCTTGAAGATCAACCCCTTGCCCAGCTTGGAGCCAAATCAGAAAATACACACAGTTACAAAACAGCTTGGGAGCAACAAAAGCACCTGATAAAATAAGGAGAGAATATTCGTGTCTCATGTGGCTTAGCACTATACAAAAGGCAAGTCAAAATACCATTAGCAAAAAAAGATGCAATCAAACTATGGTCAGGATGAGGGAGGTGGGGGTGGGGGTGGGGGTGGGGGAGAAATGGTAGGGAGAGGGGAAAGAGAGTGTGCCTTCTAAAGCATGCAAGATAAACAGGCTGGCCAGAGCATATCTGTGAACCAGTTGGAAAAAAAAAAAAGATAAAAAGGGAAGAAAAGTGAAAGCCCGTCTCAAGTTAAAAGAAAACCAAACATAAGAGAATTGTTTGAGCCAACAGATTGGTATTCGCCCACAATTCTGCTGAAGTGGCTGCAGTTGGAATACAAACCGGTTTGGCAGGTTTATAGTCTATCTTCTGGCAAATTCTTGCTTACCAAACTGATCCTATATCCTGGAAAGCCCCCTTGAAAAGCTTTCCTGTGTCATGCTGCTGGGTCACTATAACAAGTGGGGACTGGGCTTGAAGTGGCTATGCCAAGGCAGTCAGTTTACTTTTTAGCTTCCTAATCCCAGGCTGTATTGCTTCTAGCCACACGGTGGTGGCACCAGCACACAAGAAATAAGCAACAGCATCTTGGCGCTAAATTAGCAGAGTCAAATAATCACTGATGATAAACCCATTGGATTTTCATTTTTCTATTTGTGAGTGCAAGAATGTGAGTATGTGTGTATGCATGCATGTGTTTGTGTAAGTGTGTGTGGGGGGGTGGTCAAAGGACAGTTTGAGGGAGTCAGTTCTCTTCTTTTGTTCTACCATGTTGGTGAGGGGATTGAACTCAGGTTATTGAGCTTAGCAGCAAGTACCCTCACTGGCTGAGCCATCTCACCAGCCCCAGCATTTTAACAGTAAAGAGAACACATTAGTTTGCTGTTGGAAAGCTCAATTTTCAAACTAATTCAAGGAGAAGGTAGGTATTAATTTCCATGTTCTGTCTGTAGTGAAAGCGAAACATTTCTCCTTTCTTGTATTTGGCCAATAGGATCTGTGAATTAAATTGACAAACTCAAGTAGAAAACACATGATGTAAGATGTTTGTTTGTAGTGAGAAGGGCCTCACAAAAAAATGCTTGTGTGCAAAAAGGAGGAGATAGGTGGATCCCTGGTGCTCTGGCCAACCAGCACAGCCTGAGCTAAAAGCCTTGGGTGCTAGTGACAGACCTACCTCAAAGAAACACAGTGGATGACTCCTGGAGAAAAACTCCTGACACTAACCTCCAGCTTCCACACATACCCATGCACACACATACCCATGCACACACATACCCATGCACACACATACCCATGCACACACATACCCATGCACACACATACCCATGCACACACATACCCATGCACACACATACCCATGCACACACATACCCATGCACACACATACCCATGCACACACATACCCATGCACACACATACCCATGCACACACATACCCATGCACACACATACCCATGCACACACATACCCATGCACACACATACCCATGCACACACATACCCATGCACACACATACCCATGCACACACATACCCATGCACACACATACCCATGCACACACATACCCATGCACACACATACCCATGCACACACATACCCATGCACACACATACCCATGCACACACATACCCATGCACACACATACCCATGCACACACATACCCATGCACACCAACAGAAATGTGCAAAGAAGTTGTCTGACTTGGGGACTGGAGAGATGACTTTGCAATTAAGAATGCTCCCTGCTCTTGCAGGGAGTCAAAGTATGGTTCCCATCACCCTTTTGGGGAAGTGCACAATTGCCCATAACTCTAGATCCAAGGGAATCTGATGCCCTCTTCAGATCTCCATAGACACACACACACACACACACACACACACACACACACACACACACACACACAAATCTTTTAAAAGAAGCCATACTTCTGATTGCAGGGAGCAATAAACTGACATGACTGGACAAAAGGGGACGGTTTCACTGCTAAGGACTGGAATTGTAAGGAGGTGACTAGGAACCGTATAGTGGTTATAAGTTGCTGATTAAGGGCTGTTGGGTAAGTTTATCTTGGTGTCAAGACCAGAATCTACCCCAGGTACCTTCTGAACAAACCCAGATAAGGCCTGAATCCTAGGGTGAGCTCTACAGTTCCTGACAGAGTAGAAGCCCAGGGCAAAGGGGGTGGCCACCTGGAAATGTAGATATGTTTTAAGTCCTGCCCTGCCCACCCCCCCCACACACACACACCAACGATGGCTATCAGTGTCACAGGAATAACCTGCTTTGGGAGACTAAAGATTTAAATTGTGTGATGTTGCAGCTCAGGACAGAGCACTCCTCCACTGTGAGGTTTTTAACTGGCCTGCTTTTTCATCTATGGATCAGAGCAAAACCAAGTGAGCAATTTTTATGGTCCCATCGCTATCAAAGTGTGTGCTAGTCAGGTACTGTACCACTAGGCTTTAGCCCAGGTTGAAGACTTCGGATACCATGAACAAGTTTTAAGGCTGCTCATTATTACACGACCATTGTCAAAACCCTGGACAGCCGTAGGGTACAGGATGTGATGCAGGTGTATTAGTTCATCTTCAGTTGCTAGAATGAAACATCTAAAGCCGAATGCTTACAAAGACAACTGTGAGTATATCTAACTCACAGTTTTGGAATCTGAGGGTCCAAGATCACACAGCCCCCATCTGCTTGGCTCTGGTAAGAGCCCTCTGGCTGCATTACAATGTGGCATCACAGTGGGAACTCATGTAAGAGAAGGAGATCAAGTGGTAGGCAGAATGCCAGAGAGATTTCAAAACAGGGCTTGCTCATTTTAGAACAGCTCGCTCTGACAGAAACCCACTCCCAGAAACCAATATTCATCCCTCCCAACAACAGCATGCCCTGTGATGGTCTCTGCTCACCGGGCTTCCCCTCTGACAGGCTCTACCTCAGCTGAACTTTACCACACCAAGCGCCAGACCTCATCATACGAATCCTTGGGGGACACAACCAAATCATAATGATGACAGTAGACCTGAGCCTTGGGATTATACTGTCACTCATGCCTTTAGCCAGCACAAGTACCAAAAAAGCCACAGAGCTGTTCTTAAAACAGTAGATGATGGGGGGCAGCAAGATGGCACTGTGGGTAAAAGTCTTTGCCATGAAGCCTGAAACCCGACTTCAATCCCAGAACCCACACAGTGGTAGGAAAGAACCGACCCCACAAATTGTCCTCTGACTTCTGCTCATTTGTTCTGTGATGTAAGCTCCCCTCCATTTAACAAACCAATTAATTAATTAGATGATAACAGCTTTCATTATCCAGAATCTAACCACACAGGGTATATTCCCAGCTTTTTCTGGCCCCTATCTCTGGGCACCAGCCTTTCTTGTTTTACTTTTCCGGTCCCCCAACAGTATCCTAACTTAATTTCTACTTTGAACCCCTCCCTCTCTGAAATATGTAAGGTTTATTTCTGCTTTTTTTAACCAAACACTTTCTGAAACTGACTCAATATTTTCCCCTCTATATATTCATATAAATGTGTACATATTCATGTATGGGTCCCTTACCTTTGTCTTTGTAGCTGAGTTCTTTAGTTGACCTTTCTGCTTTTATTTATTCATTTGTTTTCTTACCAAAAGTAATCTACAGATTCAATGCAATCCCCATCAAAATCCCAGCACAATTCTTCATAGACCTTGAAAGAACAATCCTCAACTCTATTGGAAAAACAAAAAACCCAGGATAGTTAAAACAACCCTGTACAATAAAGGAACTTCCAGACGCATCACCATTCCTGACTTCAAGCTCTACTATAGAGCCATAGTCCTGAAAACAGCTTGATATTGGCACAAAAACATCAGATAGACCAATGGAATCGAATTGAAGACCCTGATATTAACCCACACACCTATGAACACCGATTTTTGACAAAGAATCTAAAATTATACAATGGAAAAAAAGAAAGCATCTTCAAAAATGGTGCTAGCATAACTGGATGCTGGCATGTAGAAGATTGCAGATAGATCCATATCTATCTATCGCCATGCAAAAAAAATTAAGTCCAACAAATCCAGCCACACTGAACCTCTTAGAAGAGAAAGTGGGTAGTACCCTTGAAGGAATTGGTATAGGAGATCACTTCCTGAACATAACACCAGTAGCACAGACACTGAGATAGACAATTAATAAATGGAACCTCCTGAAACTGAGAAGTTTCTGTAAGGCAAAGGATACAGTCAACAAGAAAAAACGGCAGTCCAAAGAATGGGAAAAGATCTTCACCAACCCTACATCTGACAGAGAGCTGATTTCCAAAATATACAAAGAACTCAAGAAGCCAGTTACCAAAACACCAAATAATCCAATTTATCCATTTGCTTGTTTGCTATTGGTGGTATTTCTTTCTGTCACCCTCTTAACACTGACAGGCAAAGCACACATTTCTGTCATCATTGTGCTCCCCTGTCTTTTGGTAGCTATTCCACTAAACCCTGAAAAAAACTTGAAGGAACTGGCCAGGTTCAATCCTTTGCCATGGAGACATCTCTACTTCCAAGTATTATCAAGTGTTTTGTTCTATTAGGTCATTAGGAGGGGAGTGGGGGGAGAAGGGGGTGTCTGTCACAGCAGGACTCTGGCCCTGTGGATGGGAGCTATGCATAACTAATGAACAGGAAAATTGGTATCAAAACAGCCTGATCGGTCTCAAGATGTTTCTAATAATTTCTGAATCTCCTAGTCTTCAGTTTCCCATGAATCGTCTTTCCTTCCTAAATGAATACTCCAAATACTCACGGGCCCACAAATATGTTTTAAATCTGCACGTCTTCTTCTGTCCTCTCCAGAAACTCTGTCAAACTGTCCACACTCTCAATATATGGTTTGGCTTCAAACTGGGGATGCAGCAATGTCATAGACATCCAATAGCCCAGGAGACTTGAGAGTAGACTTTATCTTGTGCTGCAAATACCACATGAAATGAATACCAGATGCCTGTTTCAAATATGAGGTAACAATGCTCAAGATGGTTGTCCGCTTGTCCAATGCCACATGGATGGAAGGAGACATATCATCATATGAACCTTAGTCCTTCTGAATCTATAGCTCCTGCCAAACACCAGCCAATGAATGAATGAACAATGAATGAGCAAATAAAGCACTGGGATTTCAATTCTAATCAAATACTGTCAGCAATAAAGTCTGGAGTTCTTCTCAGATGAACATTTCATTCAGCTATTTCTTGGTAAGTCTAGGAGCAATATCAGAAAGACCCCCCAGCTGAGTCAATTTTTCACAAGTCAGCTCTCCTGACCCATGCATGTACTTGGAATCCAGTTCTTCCAACAAGGATGGGAAGGCATACTAGATATTTTTTATGTTGACTTAACACAATCTAGAACTATCTGGGAAAAGGTGATCTTCATTGAGAAAATATCCTCAACAGATTGGCCTGTGTTGCAGTCTGTGGTGCATTTTCTTGATTGATAATTGATGTCAAGAGGGCCTAGCAATTGTGATCCCAGTGCCATAAGAGGAGAAGACAAGAGAAGTACGAGGAGTACTGGGTGGCTGGTTGCTGCTAGCCTAGCTCCAAGTTCAGTGAAAGACCTTGTCTCAAGGGAATAATATGAAAAGTGATAAAACAATGATGGGGGATGTCCTTCTGTATATATGTTTCTCTTATTGGTTGATGAATAAAACACTGATTGTCCAGTAGCCAAGCAGGGAGTATAGGCAGGGCTATGAGATGAGGAGAATGCTAGCAAAAAGCCTGGAGAGAGAAGCCATGTAGCTGCTGGAGAAGTAACATGCGGATTATGAGTAAGCCACAGCCTGTGGCAATACATAGTTTAGTAGAAATGGGTTAATAATTAAGAGAGAGCTAGCCAGTAAGAAGCCTGAGCCACTGGCCAACAGTTTAATAATTAATATATCTTCCTCTGGCACTTGACCCCACCCCCACCCCCTGCACATATGGCTTATACATACATACATGCATATACACATAACACATACACACTCACACACACCAAGAAAGGAAGAAAGGAAGGGAGGGAATTACAGTGTCTGAATATAGTGGTATACACCTGCAATATAAGCATTTGGGGGACCAAGGCAGGAGTTTCTTAAATTCCATCCAGCTGCATCTACATAGGGAATTTGAGACCAAATTCAACTACATCGTGAGACCCTATCAAAATAAGAGCTAGTAGCAAAGATGATATCATGTTGTCATCAAAGTGTATATTCTTTTTCCTATATACACAAGAAGATTACATATCCAGCCTTTTTTTGCCTCAAATTAGGCCATTATAGCTGAGTTCTGACCTAAGGGATGTGGGCAGAAGTAATAATACCACTGCCAGACTTGGTCATAAACTCCCATGTCATCATCTCTATACTCTCTGCCTCTTCTCTGACAAACTTTTGATGTCACATGATGAAGATGACCCCCATCCCAAGGTGGTTGGAACCCCTGACCCTTAAGCCAGTTATTGGAGAAGAGACATTAAGGAATTCCGTTGAACTTACATCAATGACCTGTTTTAGGAAGCCACTAATAATGAGTGCTCCATGGCCTTACATTTCCTATATTCATTTCCTAAAACTCAGCAATATATACATCCTGACTAATACAAACGTCATATACACCAAGGATTTTCAGATTCTCCAATATTTCATTATTTTCTTTTCAGATTCTGAATTTGACTGATATATTTCTGGGTGTAGCTCCTCCCTACTGTCCGACCTCTGAATTATCTTCTGTGTTGGTTACTTTTGCTTTGATCTAACCATTGCCTAACAGAAACGAGAGAGGTTCACATTTTCAGGGGAAATTTCAGCCCACCAGGGTGAAGAAAGCCTGATGGCATTCACATTGACAGGAGTGTGTTACAGAATCTCCTTGCACCGTGACAGACCAGAAAACAGACTATGGCTAGCACAGGAGACAGGTACAATCGTTAAAGCCCATCTCTAATGATCTTCTGACAGCCAGTCTCCTCCACTCCTCCCCCAAAAGGTTTAATTTGTCAACCAGGTGTTGTAAATGGGAGTCTGTGGCGGTATTTCAGATTCGAACCATAGCATCCTCGAGTTTTAGGCTTTTTTGTGCTTTATTTGTCCCAGAGGGAAGTAAATCAAAGAGTTCATCAGAAAGTAGAGTACACATACTTTACGTTCTCACTGAAACAAGACCTGCAAAAGATGGAGATTTTATTACAACTTTATTTCCCCTCAGGGGCGAGTCTGAATTTTACTATCCTAATATTTACTTGTTATTATAGTGAAACTTTGGGTAAGCCATCAGGGGCTGAGTTGTTCTAGGCAAGTGTTTCGTCTAACTGGAGTTTATACATTTAGGTATTAAAATGCTATTTGCTTTAAGTGCTTTGGAAAACATTAAATATTAAATACGAAGCATAATAAATGAAGTACAGTGACATGCCATACTTCCCCTTGGTGAGTCAGGATTAATCTATGTCCCTTGAATGTACCATGCTCCCTGCAGGGACTCCCACTGTCCCTGCTGCCTGAAACAGTCTTTGCTTTGTTAAATCATTATCATCTTTTGGATGTCAACTCAAAGACTTGTTCCCTCAGGCTCAGCATTATACATTTCCTAAAAGTCGTCAAACTGTTCACATAAAACCAGTGAAATTTTGTGGTGAATATATTAGACCTAAATAAAGCTGTTGAAATAAAAAAAAAAGTCCTGGCAGACTGGGGGTATGGCTCAATGGGAGAGCATTGGGATAGCATGTGTGAGGCCATGAGTTCCATATCCCAGCATAAATAAGTAAATAAATAAATAAATAAATTCTGCCAAAGAGCTAATCCCTTCCTACATATGAAGCGTATGTAGCAGCTTCCTTCATAAGACAGGGGGAAATGGGGTGGAGGTATCATCACTATGAAGAAAACTCTACATTAGCTGAGTGACCAAGGTGAACTATCGTCATCATAAGGCATATTGTTGGTACCCAGGATAGGGTGAAAATGATATCTGACTCCTGTGGTCTTTCTCCTAAACATCCTTCCCTCAGTCCACCTATGAGAAAAAAATTGCAATAGAGGGTACTCTACAATAAAAGAGAGGAGACATAGATTCCCCCCACTCCTTAAATGTGGGTTTTAATAATGATTTCCTTCTTAACAGAGAGTAAAGAAAAAAACAAGGGTCAGAGACTTGCAAGAGAGAAAGATAGTGAACAATACCTAATGTATGAGTTCAAGGCCAACATCCTCAGTGACAAGTCACTTTGGTATCCTTATCACTGTGTGATGAGAAAGATACTTCTGTGCTTTTCTCTCCGACATTCAATGTCTGAGTTTCTATTGCTTTGAAGGGAAACCATGACCACAGCAACTCTTACAAAGGAAAACGTTTAATTGGAACTGGCTTACAGTTCAGAGGTTTAGTCTATTATCATCATGGCAGGAAGCATGTAGTTGTGCAGGTAGACATGGCGCTGGGGAGGTAGCTGACAGTTCTATATCTTGATCTGCAGGCAGCAGGAAGTGAATGCTAGACCAGGCTTGAGGATTTGAGACCTCAAAGCCCTCCCCCCAGTCACACTTCCTCCAAAAACACCACACCTACTTCAGCAAGGCCACACCTCCTAATAATGCCACTCCCTGTGAACCTATAGAAGCCATTTATTCAAACCACCACATCCAAAATACTAATCTAATCATGAAGAATTCCCATTGTAGCTTGGTTGGTAGAGTGCTTGCTTAGCAGGCATTAGGCCCTGGCTTCAGTCCCTGGCACTACATAAAACTGAGTGTGGTGGCATATGTCAGTGATCTCAGCACTTGGGAAGTGCAGGGAGGAAGCTCAGGAGTTCAAGGTAACCCAGAATAAGACCCTGTCTCAAAAAGAAAAAGAAGACAAGGTCACTCCTTATGGAAATTTACCTGCCTTGGTTTACTCAAAGTCTTTCATAATAGAAACACAGACTAGGTAAGTGGGATATAGATGAAGTATTAAAATTGATCCTGAATAGCAAGGCCAGAATCATGGGAATGTGGTCAGCTCACACACTGTCTCCACCAGTATTCATATTGTAGATAACGCATGTTCAAGTGGTGTGTGTGTGTGTGTGTTGCTTTTCCTGTTGTATTTATCATACTTTTTAGACAGTCTCTCTATGTAGCCCTGGCTGTGCTGAAACTTGATATGCAGACAAGGTTGGGCTTAAAGTTGAAACTTCAGAGCACAGGGATTATAGGTGTGCACCACCATGCCTAACTGTATTTAGTTTCCAATGCTATTAAAAGCCACACATCTACATGTTGAATGGCTGCACAATGATGCATGATGTTCCATGCCATAATTTACTGTCCTTCTCCAATTGTTGGACATCTGATTTGTTGCTAGTTTTTGACAATTACAAGTAATGTTGACAAACATCACTGATGGATCCCCTAGCCCAAATTTCTAGATGTAAAAGTATTATGTGAAATGTACACACATTGATTTTATAGGCTTTGGGGAATGTAGGAAATGTCTAGTCCCAGAAACAGGTTCTGTGACTCTGTCAGTCAGGGAATAATTACCAGGCCCTCCCCTGATCCAGATTTTGATCCTCTGTTCATTCATAAGGATTCTCCTGCTACCCACCTTTCTACTCAAAGTACAATTATTAGCTCCAGAAATCCCAGAGTGCTGTTATATCTCCTGGAGATGGATAGGCAACACAGCCTCTAGTAAAAAAAGATGAGAACCAGAGTTTGGTTGCCAGCACCCAACCAGCTGGCTTCTCAATGACCTGTCACTTCAGCTTTAAGGAATCTAATGACCTCTTCTTGTCCCCACTAGCACCCACATGCTCAGACACATGCACATACATGTACATGGATACACACATGAATACATAGGTACATAATAAAAATATTTTTAGGAAGAAGAAAAAATATTTGCATGTGTGTCTTTGTTACTTTTCTATTGTTGTGAAGAGATGCCATGACCAAGACAACTTATAAAGTATTTAATTGGGCTTGCTTACCTTTTCAGAAGATGAAAGATGGATGAAACCATGTTCCTGAAAACCTTTGAGCTCTTTAGAGAAGTGCTTCATGCATATGTGGTGACTTGAATGAGAAAGTCCATGACCATCTTGAGGGGAAGCATGTCAGCAGCCAGGCAGACTTGACTCTAGAGCAGTACCTGAGAGCTTATCTCTGATCCTCAAGGAGCAGGTAGAGAGAGGAAGGCTAGGCCTTGTGGACTTTTGAAACCTCAAATCCCATCCCCAGTGACATACCTCCTCCAAGGTTACACCTCCAAATCCTTCCCAAACAGTTCCAACTAGGGACCAAGCATTCAAATATATGAACCTATGCAGCTATTCTCATTGAAGTCTTCACACTGCGTGAAGCATTTCTCTAGAGAGCTCAAAGGTTTTTGGAGACAGGGTCTCACCCATCTTGGTATGTTTACTACTTTCCTCGTAGACACAGACCTGATCATAACTCTCTTGCATTTGGTTTGTATTACACATTCACTAAGCTATTGTTCTCTTGAAATTCCCTAAAATGGCTTTTGTTCTTTAGATCTCTGACCTTATAGATAACAGAAGCCCCAAACTGAGTGTTATTTTCTTATCCTTTGCGTAGAAGGAAAAGAGGAAAGACAGACAATCCAACTGTAAAATTTTATAGAGAACTAACCCAGGCCTGTTTAACCTGAACAAAAATGGGCCTTAGGGCTGGGCTCTGGTACAAAGTTGTTCAAGCAGGTCTGTCTTTCCAATGGGCCTGCTTCCACCTTCTTGTGTAAATAGATCCATATCTTCTGACCCTGGAGACATTGTTTTCCATGTGGATTGTGATCGACAGAATAATGCTATATGATCTAGGCAAACAAGAGGACAGATATTTTACCTTTCTACTTTCAGAAGGCACTAGAGCAGGTAGGTTCATAGACATAGAAAGGGTAATAGAGGTCACTGGGCTGGGAAAAGGAAAGGAGGAAGAGATTACCTAATGGACTCAGACCTTGTGTTTGAGGTGATGGAAGGGTTTGGAAACAGAGTGGCGATTATTGCACCACTCTGTAAATGTAATAACAGCACTGAGCTTTACACTTTAAGGTATTCAAATGAAAGGTTTTATGTTCTGTATTATTTTTGTTGCATATTATTGCACAACAATGAAAGGGGGGAAAGGAATAGGGATGAAGCATGGTAGAGCTGTGTGCTTGTATTTGATCCCCAGTATCACAAAAAGAGAGGGTCAGGGGAGATGAAAAGTCAGAATCAGAAAAGGGGTGTGAACAAGCACAGAGGCTGGAGCTGGACAACAGAACAAATGACCACAAGTCAAGAAGTGTAGGTGTGTATGGCTTCAGGAAACTGAGAAAGAAAGAAAGAAAGAAAGAAAGAAAGAAAGAAAGAAAGAAAGAAAGAAAGAAAGGAAGGAAGGAAGGAAGGAAGGAAGGAAGGAAGGAAGGAAGAAAGAAAGAAAGAAAGCCTGCTGAGACCTTGATCCTGGCCATCAAAGACTCAGTTCAGACTTCAGACTTCCAAAACTATAATGAACTTGTGAGCAGGGCTGAGGAGATGGCTCAGCAGTTAAGGGTACTCACTGCTCTTCCAGAGGAACTGAGGTCAGCTCCTAGCACCCACCTAGAGTGGCTCACAGATGCCAGTTCTAGGATAGTTGTGTTGTGCCCAAATATTGAAACCCAAAATCACCAAGAAACCTGGTCCCATGCAAAAGCAAAGAGTCTTTTATTGTCCAACACAGCAGGTGGGGCGAGAAGGACCCCAAAGGACCAAGGGGCAGGGAATTTATTTGGGGTAGAGCGAGGGGAGTGTCTGGGGTCCACAACAGCCTCAGGATTGGTATCTGTTATAGCAACAGCAAATGAACTAAGACAGGCCCTAGGAGCGATCAGGGTAGAATTTGCTGAATAGCTGAGATTGTCAGACAATGATGTCTATGAAAAGGTAAGGTCCAGAATAGATTCAGTTAATGGCATCCCTAAGGAAAAAAAAATCTCTCCTTAAAAAAGAAATCCTGCAGGGAGCTAGAGAGATGGCTCAGCAGTTAAGAGCACTGACTGCTCTTTCAGAGGACTTGGGTTCCATTCCCAGCACCCACATGACAGCTCACAACTGTCTGTAAACCCAAGATCTCACACAAGCATACATGCAGGCAAAACACCAATGCACATAAAATAAAAATAAATTTAAAAAGAGAAACCCTGCAAATTCATGCATATTTGATTGTATAATGAGAATGACACCAGCGGGACACAAACGGTAACGCATGTTGGGCCCACCTTCATATGTTTCCTGCCTCCTAACAAACATGCCCACAGCATGTGACACAACCTATTGGGAGCTTTGCTGAACCTCTGAGCCCTGGATCCGGGCCTGGTTACACTTGGCCTCCCTAGGACAGAATTTACATTTTCCTCCCTAAAGTGACTTGAATTGGAAATGTCCCCCATAGCCTCATGGGTTTGAACACTTGAGTCTGTGCGAGCCCTCTCATACTCTAGAGGAGGATTCTAAGTTGGTTATCCTGTTTGGGATAGTTGTGGAACCTTTAGGGGGTGGAGCCTGACAGGAGGAAGTATGTGACTGGGGGTGGGCTTTGAGGCTTTATGGTCTGGCCCTACTCCCTGTCTGCTATCTGCCTGGTGTCTTGCATCTCGGCTACCATGCCTTCCTATGATGGATTGTACCTCCAAACTGTACCTCAATAAACTATTCTTCTTCCCTTAACTTGCCTCTTGTTAGGTGTTTGATCACAATGGTGAAAAAAATCATTACTATAATCCTTAGACCTAATTAAGGAATGAAAGGGTTTCTATTGGTAATAGACTAGGCAGAGTGATAACATTCTCCAGAGGATCCCAAAATACTGAAAAACAGATGGTCCAGGGCACTAGCATCCTGAAAAGCGTCACTGTGTTAGTCCCTTTTCTCATCACTGTGACAGAGTTCCTCCACAGAAGCAACTGAAGAAAGAGAGGTTTGTGTTGGCTCATAGTTATGAGGGACAAAGAAAATGATTATCGTGATGGGGAGACTGTCATGGCAGGGGGCCTGGTTCCTGTCTGTGCTGGCAGGAGAGAGAGACAGCTGGTTATAGCACGTGGGCATCAGAAAGATCAAAAAGAGGTAGAGCTAGCCTACAACCTTCAAGGCCCTTAAAATTTGCCATTTTTTTCTTTATTTACCTTAGCCATGAACCAATGAGGATAGGCTCCCTCACCCACCAGGTAATCCGTGTGTTCAAAAGGTTCCATAGCTTCAAACCAGCACCAATGGTGAGGGGCCAAGTGTTCCCACCTGAGAGTCTGTGCGAGCCCTGTCATACTCTAGAGGAGTAGGACAGTTTCAGGCCCAGAGGACTTCAGAACTTTCCTCTTTGACCCCAACATCAACATCAAGATCTTCTGTTCCTAGATAGATTGGGGGAGGGGGGTGACTCCCTACCACCACAGGCCCACTGGTGCCTGAAAGCCCACAGGAGTCTCCCAGTTGTGTTCCAAAGCAGCATTTTGTCTCCTTACCCATAAAGTCACTGTCAATCAAGTCACATATAGGTGTGAGGGCTGTTCCCAGAGCTCCACTCCAGGAGCCACAAGCCTCCTACAAGCTAGGCACTGAGCAGGCAGGACAGTTCCACCAGCAGGACAGTGTCACAGCTGCAGGACCTGCCTCCGTTTTCCCAGAGGCCTGAACAGGACCACAGTGGCCTATGGTGGAGGCAGTCCCAACAACCTCAGGGATATTTTTTGTCAAGTAGAAATAGACTCCAACAAGGAAATGGAAATTAGGTGGGAGTGACCATTCCAGGGTATGATTCAGACTCCACCAATCACTTCTTCCCACATGGGACCCTATCCTCGTTGGTTCATGGCTAAGGTAAATAAAGTAAAAAGTGGCAAATTCACCTGCCCTTTCCTTCTCTCCAGAAGCATCACACCCTACATAGGATGGATCACTAAACACTAAGCCAAAGTTAAGTTTGTCAAAACAAAACCAAGTAAGAAATGAAAATAAGTAGGACAGTCTCTCATTGTCAGTTAATACAATGCTGCTTCACATAAGGATCTCATTTCTAGTGACAGGAGGAATGTATGTTTGCTGTCAATACCTGGGAGTGTAAGAAAAGTATGAAGGCAGCAACAAAAGCCACCTGCTTTCCTGTTGTCACAGATAAGCCGTCTTTCGGAACCCTACCTTTGCTAACTTTGGAAACCATTTTATTACTAAGAGCCCCCAAAAGGTATCTAAAATACAGATGATTTGCAAAACAGATCCCAAAGGTACTCAACTTCAGGTTTATTTTTCAATCAGTTACTGTCAAAGCCATGGTTCTGGCAGCCTGGACCTGGAAAGCAACAGGGATGTTCCAGCCAGGCCTGGGGCCTTGAAGGCCCTTTTGTTATGACTGCAATTTCCCCTTTAGCGTATTGAAACTGCTGGTGTGTGTGTAGATAGTCAAGAGGGTGGGATGAGCTGTCCAGATGAAATGGAAGGTCCAAGGGATGAAGGTAAAATGGAAGGTCCAAGGGGTGGAGATGAAATGGAAGGTCCAAGGGGTGAGGGCACCAAAGGAATGCAGGAGAAACCAAGGACTCTGGTGGGTGATTAGTTGGCTGTCACTTTAACCCAGTCACTTTTCATGCTCAGATCTGAATTCATATGAAAATTCTCAAAGGGTCCAAGTCTACCATTCAACACACATCTCCACACCAGTATTGTTCTGACGCTCCCGACACTGTCCTTTTTACTTTTTATTTTAAAAAAATGTTTTTGTGTGAGCATGTATATATTTGTGTCAGGGGGGAAGGGTCAAAGGATAATGCTGGTGTCAGTCCCAGCCTGATGGCTTGTTCACTGCTGCATACACCGGGCTAGCTGGCCCTTGAGCCTCTGGGAATTGTCATGTCACTGCCATTTCTCACCATAGTCACACTTGGATTCCTGATGCGCTGTTGTGATGGACTTTACTGAACTCAGGTCCTCATGCTTGCACAGTAAGTACTTTACCCACTGAACCATCTCTCCATCCCCCTGCCAGTGGATGGGTTTCCAATTTCCATTACGGAAATGCTACTCATTTTCCCATGGAAAGCTGTAGAGAAGGCCAGCCTTTCCCAAAAAAGCAATTGAGAATGTCTTGTTGGTAGGTTGCCTACACATTTCGTATCGTGTGTCTAGAACCATGGGAAGAGGCGGCAGAATTCTGTCCACCCATTGGACTAGTGCCCTAGAATCATGGCCATCTTAGTTTTTGGAAATAATTTGAGGAAAATATGGGGAGCTTCACTTCACTAACTTACCATCATCCCCAGTAGCCCACCTACCGTGATGGCCACCTTCAAGCAGGTCTGTTGTATAGGCATCTCTGTCTCTATCCACTGATAACAAAGCTGCAATTTAGAGAAATGAATCGTTTCCCCAAGGACATAGAGCTAGTGAGTGGCTCAGCCAGGATTTATATTCCAGCCTGTCTGACTCGGCATGTGTGCCCTTCACCAGGTACAAAGCATCTTCCTGTGGTGTGCTGGGATTATGAGGAGGCTCAAGTGTTTCCGGCATGTGTTTCCAGATTTTCAAAATAAAATATAGGTCAGTCTAATTTTTTCAGTCATTCATATTTGAACATGACAATATGTTAGCCCTCTCGTAATCATATTAGACTCATTTTCTTTCTAAACAGTTCTTATCAAACCATTAAGCCAAATACGCTGGCACATGTCTTCAATCCCAGCAGTGGGGAGATGTAGGCAGGAGAATTAGAAAGATTGAATCCTGCCTGGGATACACAAGACCCTGTTTTAAAGACAAAGATAAATAAATAAAAACAACAATGGAGCTGAGCATGGGGGCTCATGTCTGTAGCCCCTGCTACAATTCAAGAGTCAGAGGCAGGGCTGAGGATATAGCTCAGTTGGTAGAGAGCTTGCCTAGCATTCATGAAGCCTCAGGTTCAATCTCTAGCACCCACATAGGAGCTCCCAACCACCTGTAACTCCAGTTCTAGATGATATAATGCCCTCTTGCTGGCCTCCAAGAGTACCAGGCATGCAAGTGGTACATGGACAAACCCACAGGCAAAACACCCACACATGAAGAAGTTGGAAGAGGATGAGGGAAGAAGAAGGAGAAAAAGGAGAAAAAGGAGGAAATAGAAGAGGAGGAAGAGGAAGAAGGAGGAGCATGAGAATCACTGCAAGTTCAAGGAGAGCCAAATCTACATTGTCTAGGACACCAGGACTGCATAGCAAAACCTTGTCTCAAAGTATCAATAGTAATAATAACTAATAATAATAATTTTACTTTTTCTGGTTCACACTGTGGCTGTATATACCCCCAAACAATAAGAACTAAGGATCACAGCTCAAAAGATGACTGAGTGATTAAGGGTGCTTGCTGCCCTTGCAGAGAACTAGAGTTCAGTTCCCAGCACTCAAGTTAGGCTGACCATGCACACCACCAGTCATGCCTTTTTATATAGGTGCTGGGAATCCAAGTTAGGCTGACCACACACACCAGCCCTCATGGCTTTTTACATAGGTTTCGGGCATCTAAGTTAGGCTGATCATGTACACCACCACTCATGGCTTCTTGGTGCCAGGAATCCAAGCTCAACTTCTCACACTTTTACAGCAAACACCTTACTGACAGAGCCATCTCCCCAGCCCAATAATTTATTAATAAAAAAGATCAATAGGGACTGAGAGTTCAGTTCCCAGCACCGACACTAGGTGTAACTCAATCTCCAGGGGAATCTGGTACACCTGGCCTCCGTGGGAACCTGCACTCATGTGCACATATCCATACAAAAATGCAAACACACACATACTTTAAAATAATAAAAGTAAATAGTTTAAAACCTCAATCGATAATTCAGAAGATACAAAAGTGTATACTCCCCATTGCAATCACTGGGCTTCCTGGATTTGAGCTACAATTGTCCTCACTTTCTTGTAGCCCATAGTCTTGCTGGCATTTTATAATTCAAACCAAACAGAAGTATGTAAGTAGTTTACTCTCCCTGTGACTTAGTCCATTCAGCTCAGCAAACATGGAGTTGGTCTCTGCTTATGCAACACTTCTTGGAAGCCTTTCTGCCCCCTCATGCCTGGGTGAGGCAACCCTCTTGCATGTTCTGAGCATCTATATAGTAACCCCATAGTTCATAATGCTTATCAAGCAGAGCAGAAATCAACTTTTGGATCTTCCTTTGAGGCTTGGGATGAGCACAGTATCTAGCAAGTTAAAAAAAAATGCTGAATTCATGTATACTTTCTGAATAATTGCATGTATGGTTTGAATCTAATGTACATTCCCACAGACTTGAGGGCACGGTTGGAAGACTGTGATGCTATTTTGAGTGCTTCAGCAGTGGGACTAGGCTAGTGGGAAAAAATCACCCTCATTCTCCACAATGTGAGGATCCCACCACCACAGACAGAGCCTCACCAGTGTCT
The DNA here is from genome assembly GCF_003668045.3 of Cricetulus griseus. Lineage (NCBI taxonomy): Eukaryota > Metazoa > Chordata > Mammalia > Rodentia > Cricetidae > Cricetulus > Cricetulus griseus. The sequence goes on from NC_048596.1 coordinate 222,065,303, forward strand.
TCCTTCCCTCCAAGAAAGACCCAAACTTCTGAAACCAACAACCAAAGCAAATCCCCCAGCCATAATCTGCCTCTGCCAGATGTCTGGTCATAACAACAAGAAAAGGAATGAATATGGTAACATAAGCCAAGTTATGTTACCAACCAGACCCTGGGGACACACTGTTAAACACAGCACTCTCTCTTCAGACAACCCAGAAGAGGGAACCACTTCTATTGACTCGCAGTGTAGGTTCACTTGACAAAACAATCAGTATTCCTTATCTGGCTGCCCTGGTCTTTCTTGTATTGTTACTGATTCTTTCCAGTCTCCATTTACAGCCAAGTGGGGCCTATGATTCTTATTAACCCATGTTTGCCGAAGTGTCAAAAGCTGGTGATATTTTGCAAATTTTCTTGTTTCTGGAGTGGTGTGGAGTGCTGTGCAACTCTCCAACACCAATGATTTAGAGTGCTGCAAAACATTAGCTGGTAAAGCCTGGAAAAATGGCTCTGTGGGAGAGAGTACTTGCCACACAAGTATGAAAACCTGAGTTTGGATTGCCAGAACCCATGTAAAAGGCCGGGGAATGGTGGGGGGGCAGGTGGTCTCATGCACTTGTAACCCCAGTGTCGGAGCAGGCAGAGACAGGAAAATGATTGCAGCCTGCTGGTCATGAGCACTTAGCTCCAGGTTCACAAGAGACACTGTCTCAAAGGAATGAAGCACACAGGTAGAGCAGGACACCTGACATCCTGCTCTAACTTCCTTGTGTGGACAGAAGGGCACACTGTAACAGACACATACACACAGAGACTCTGAGTGAATGTAACAAAGTCAACATATTTACTGTTGAAAGCATTTCATCTATTCTTAAAAGTTCCTGTTATGATAAATCTTTCCGCCAAAAGCTGCCTGAGCCCCACTGCCACATGTGTGCTTTACGCCAGCCACCCGCCTGAGTTAGGGCCCAAATGAATACACAGAAACTTGTATTAGGTACAATGCTGCTTGGCCAATGACTAGGATTCTCATCTGCTACCTCAGTCTTAATTATCATAAATCTATATATTTTATAAGACTTATCGGACACCTTATTGGCTTCCCTCCTTGCCAGTGGCTCACATCCCGCCGCTGGAGGAGGAAGGGGACAAGGGGGAACTTCCTGTTTCTCCTTGCTCAAATATGAGTTTCCTTACTATGTCAATTCCGGCCTGGATCACCACTTCTCTACTACATTTCCCAGAATCCTCTTTGACTCCTAGTCCTGTCTAACTTGCTGTTTCATTAGATAAACAGAACTTTATTAAACAATCAATAAGATAAACATACACAGAAGTACTTCCCCCATCAAGTTCCAAAAAAAAATAAGCCAGGTATAGTGGCACACACCTTTAATCTCCACACTGAGGAGGCAGAGGCAGGTAGATCTCTGGGAGTTTGAAGCTAGCCTGGTCTCCATAGTGAGTTCCTCGACAGCCGGGACTACATAGAGATACAGTCTTGGAGGCGGGACTTGAGGAAACCACTTTCAAAAAGTTACATTCAGTTTACAAATAAAATGTATCAAATCTTACTCAGAGATAAGAGAGGCCTTGAACTGCGGAAGCAATTAGTTATTAAGTAGGGGACTCAGGAGTCAGCTGAATCCCAATCCGTCTTCTTGGGGAGGTCAGCAAGCTCTGAGTCACTGCCCTGCTAGACCCTCGGCCTCTCGGGACTCAGCAGATGAATGCCAGTGTCTAGCAGAGGAACACAACAGTCACTAAATTGCCTGCACATCCTCAGGGCTTGGAATTACTGACATTGTATCAACCCTTTGTGTACAAAGTATCTTCAAACTTGAAGGTTTCTTAACTATAACAGTAAAATACTTAAGTAAAATGGCACCTCTGAGAATGCAATGGCTGTGGAAAAGCCAGATCATCAGAGTGGCATTGTTCTCATACAATAAATAACAAAGTGGACAAGGAATGTGGTTCACTGATAGAGCTTCTGTCTGCCTGGAAGGGGACATCCCATGCCCAGCACTTGGGGGGGGGGATGCTTTTTCAAAGATAAAATTGAGTTTAAAAGTCCATACACTCTGAATAGAGGAGCAAAATAATCAAATACAATAGGTAAAACATAATTGAATTCTTATTTAAAGAGGAAAAAGTTAAGTTAAAAATATGACTGATGTTGCTGATATTTAAATAGAATGACCTCTTGAATAGTACCTAAATATTAACTTTCTCAGAGGTGATGCTCATTCTAAGGACACAGAAGAATGTTCCTATTTATAGAGAGTATATACTAAGTCTCAACATATTCACAAGTATTTAGGGGAAAACTTGTATGTGTGTGAGAGAGAGAGAGAGAGAGAGAGAGTTTGGGGTGTGTGTATGTGTATGAGCTTGTGTGTGTGTGTGTGTGTGTGTGTGTGTGTGTGTGTGTGTGTATGAGTCTGGAGTATATGTATGGTATATGTATGTGTATGAGTTTAGGGTGTATGTGTATGTATGTATGAGTTTGGCATGTGTATATAAGTTTGGCATATTGTGTGAGTTTGGTGTGTGTGTATGTGTATGAGTTTGGGTGTTTGTGTGTGAGTTTGGTGTGTGTATAAGTTTGGGGTGTGTGCATGTATATGTGTGTGCATGTGTGTGTTGTTGGTGTGTGTATCAGTTTAATGTGTGTGTATACACACAGTGAGTGGGAGAAAGAAAGTAGAGCAAATACACAATTTCTTGTTTGCTGACATTTCAAATTTCCAAGAGTGCATTATAGTGTTACTGGTTTCTTTTGTTTATTTACTATATAACTAAAGAACAAAATATAAGATAAAAATCTGAGGTGGTGGCAAGCTACTGTGGGAAAGCCTGCAACCACCGCTTCCTGGCTCAAAAAGACTGCACACCTCTCAGCTCTGAATCTTCTCTGTGTCACTTTCATCCCCAATGAAAACCTGGCCTCTTGGACCAAAGTGCTCCTCTCAATTGGCCAGCAGATCAGTGACAGAATTCCCATAAAATTCCCCCTTTTTGTCTAATTATGAAGGAAAGATTCTAACTCTAACATAGTAAAACTTTATATAATAAGAATTATTATCAAGTATTGTCTAAATAGAAAGGAAAAATAGTAACCTCAACAAAATGAAGCTACATACAAGAACAATTATCAAGTAAGAAATGCATTCTCAATTCCAGTCCATAAGTAATAGGCAAAGTTATAGAAATTATTCCATTAGTTGTTCTCCCCTGAAGAATCCAAAATTTTGTATCTAATATGTCTTTTTGCTAGGATTCGGAAGAACTGTAACTGTCTAGTCTTCAACCCCATCAAAGACCAGAAAGAAGTATTATTACCTGAGTAAGCAGGAAGTGCAAGCAAGTGATTTCCAAAAAAATGTGAGAAATGATAGTAACAGCTGACTGCCTGGACAGTCACCCAAGGTTCTTCTGCAATGTTCGGGCATCCATCTTTGGCCTACAGGCCTAGAATATCTGACAGACTTTTTTCAAAAGCAAGAAATTTTGAAGGACTGTCCTACCCTGTCTTGGCAAAACTTAGTAGTTGCCTTTCTTTGTATCCTGCTTGTACACTTTGGACAGTGTACTGTCAGAAGTTGAGGAGGTTCTGCCAAGCAGCCAGGCAGAATTGGCCTGAGAGGAGGGGCTATGTTACAAGCACCTTGATTTTCCTGCCCACTGCCAAGGACTTCGTAACAGCAGCTGCAATGTTCCAACTCCCAAGTGGGTCTCCAGGCGAGCAGAGCTCAAGTGGAGCTGAGCTGCCTGCATTGGCAGCCTGGAAAGGGTTTTGGAAAATCCCTGAATGCAGGAAAGCAGACCAAATGGGCTGGCAGAAGGGTGTTCACCCTCTACCAGACTGCAGTGGCTGGACCCATTTCGACTGCAGAGCACTCACTAAGCCCGGATGCGCTTTCGAGTGTTTAGCAGTGCCCCACATTGCACACCAGATGTTTGTAGCACAAGTAATAAAATCCCAGAGACAGATATTGGGGTTTAAAACTGAAGATCAGAGAAGCAAAGCGGCCAGCCACTAGAGAGTTCTCATCTCTACCAATGCTCAGTCCAAAGGGGCGAGCCTGTCCTCACAAGGCATCCACCATCCTCAGACTGCTCCCGACTGCACTGCTCCTCAGACTCACTCAGAATGCCCTCAGCTCCTGTCTTTTCCTACCTTATATTCCTCTGTAGTGTTGGGATTAAAGGAGTGGATCGAAGTGCTGAGATTGAAGGGACCAGCTCCCCATTTCAGCAGCCATAACAGCCTAGCATGTGCTTGCCTGACCTTGCCTTGGTCACTAGGAGGTCAGATGCCTGCCTTGTGGCAAGGAACCAATCAGAAGTTAGCTGGTAGTGCTATGCTTTACTGCTCTGGGTGTGCTTTACGGACAAGTGCACAGCAATGATGTGCAGAGCATAGCAATCACCCTGGGAGGGCCTATGGGCCATAACAACCAGTTGACCAATCAACACAGGGTAAATCCTCCAAGCCTGGAGGCACACCAATCCTGAGCCTGTGTGTATCCCTAGACACTCCCCTTATGCTGCCCTATAAGATCTTTATGTCGTGGCTTCGGCGCCATCTTTCCTAGCATCAGCCATGGTGGATGGATGGAAGTCCCGAGCTAACATGGGGTTAGCTCGTTAAACAACTACAATAAAGCCTCTTGCTGTTTGCACCAAGATTTCGCCTCTGCCCAGTGATTGGGGTCCTTGAAGTCCTGGACTGAGATCCTGGGGGCCTGAGCCTCGAGGGGTCTTTCAAGATCACCTTGTGTGAGCTCTATTTCTCTTTTAGACTGGATCGATTTCATGTAGCTCAGGGTGGTCTTGAACTAATAGAGATCCCTTTACCTCTGTCTCCAGAATGCTGGGATTAAAGGTGTGTATTTACCACCACTGCTAACTAATGTGGCTGCTAGGACTAAAGAGGTGTGTGTCACCACTGCCTGTCCTCTACAGCTAACTAGTATGACTAGCTTTGCACTCTGATCTTCAGGCAAGCTTTATTTGTTATATCATAAACAACATACCATCACAGATGTTACTGTGTTACGACAAATCTTTCAGCCAAAAGCCGCAGAGTCCCACCGCCATGTGTGCGCTTTATGCCAGCCGCCTGCCCAAGTTAGGCCCAAATGAATACACAGAAACTTGTATTAGGTTCAAAGCTGCTTGGCCAATGACTAGGATTCCTCATCTGTTAGCTCAGTCTTAATTATCATAAATCTATATATTTTATAAGACTTATCTTATCAGACACCTTATTGGTGTCCCTCCTTGCTGGTGGATCACATTGTGCTGCTGGAGGAGCAAGGGGAAAAAGGGACCCTTCCTGTTTCTCCTTCGCTTAAATATGAGTCCCTTGCTATGTCACTTCCTTCCCGGATCACCACTTCTCTACTACATTTCCCAGAATCCTCTTGGACTCCTAGTCCCGTCTAACTTGCTGTCTCATTGGCCAAACAGTATTTTATTTAACAATCAATAAGATAAACATACACAGAAGTACTTTCCCCTGGGGAAAATACTGATTTCTTTTATGTTTATTTATTATAAAACTAAAGAACTTTAGTTTTTATTAAAAAACTAAAGAACAAAATATAAGATTAAAAATCTAATGTGGGTCGCAAGCTACTTTGGAAAATCCCTCCTGCCGCTGCTTCCTGGCTTTGAAAGGCCATGCACCTTCTGCTCCACCTCTTCTCTCCATCACCTCCATACACAATGAAAACCCTGCCTCCTGGACCAAAATGTTCCTCTCAATTGGCTAGTGGACCAGTGACAGAATTCTGGTAACATTAAAGCCCTGGAATGATAGCTGGGCATGGTGGCACATGCTGTGACTTAAGGAAGGTGGAGCCTTTGAGAGCCCCAGACCCTTTCTTTCCTGTTTCGGGTAGGTATAACTCAGGAGCCTAGGGTTTTGGAGTTTTATTATATTGGGTTGGGAGTTTGAGGGAAAGAAGACAGAGCTGCCAACAGCAGAAACCAACTCCAGAAAGTGAGGTACCACTGAGCAGAAGCTAAGGCAGAGAGAGGGCTGGCTCATGCAGCTGGCACCTTCCAGTTTCCTTCATGCTCCCTTTTATACTTTCCAGGAAGGCATACTCATTTAAGGGAAGGCAGAGAACAACCCAAACCTCCCTCCTGGTGTTCCCTGCCTCCAGCAAGGTCAGAGCCAAGGACATTTCCACCTTCCAGCTAAGGACAAGAGTCAAAAACAGCCCATGTTTGGGGATGCTACCCTAAAACTGCTTAACCAATGTCTGCCCTTAGCACTCCAAGAGCTAAAACAGGAAGATTGCCATGAGATTGAGGCCAACATGGGTGACCTAGTGAGTTGTAGGCCAACCTGGATTATAGAGTAAGACACTGGCTCACATAAACAAAATTCAAATAGAAATCAACCAATCAACAGCAAAACCCCTATGCATTGCCTGGGATACCCCAGGAATGAAGTTATATTCCTAGCATTGAAAACAAACAAAAACCTTAAGCAAATACCAAAAACAATTTTTTTTTTTGGTTTTTTGAGACAGGGTTTCTCTGTGTAGCTTTGGAGCCTATCCTGGCACTCGCTCTGGAGACCAGGCTGGCCTCGAACTCACAGAGATCCGCCTGCCCCTGCCTCCCGAGTTCTAGGATTAAAGGCATGCGCCACAAACACCCAGCCCAAAAATAATTTTTAAAGAGCCAAGTGAATATAGCTGAAAGAAAAACACTCTTCCTATCATGTGAGGCCTTGGTTCAATCTGCAGCACCACAAAAGATTCTTGACTTTCTCTCCAGCTAGAAATTTGACACTTAAACTCATTTATTCACCATCTTAAGAAGAAATTCTAAAAGCTTGAGGGTATATTAAAAATTATATCTTGTCAACACTGTTTTTCTGAGTTTTTCGTCAATGTTTTGCCTCCTAGCCTTCCCTCAAGGGTCTCTCACTGGAGCTGTCTCACCATTGGCTCAGCCTGAATCTCAGTCTTAACTTGTGTTTGTCTTCATTTGTTCCTTCATATTCATCATGTACATAGAGCCCCTATGTCTTCCTTGCTGCCGTTATTTTCCTGAAGATTTGTCTCCTTCCATGAAGTAATTTAGTTCTCTAATTTGCCTTGCCTTCACTGACTTATTACCTCCACATCTTTTTCATTATCCCTGTCACATCCTCTCCCTGGTAAGGAAGAAAATACATACACAAAGCCAGACGTGGTGGCATGTGCCCCAGCACTCCACAAGCAAAGACAGGAGAATCGAGAGATCGGGACCAGTCAGGACTAAAACAGCAAGTTCCAAAGAAAGCTGAGCCACCTGGTGGGTACAACGTCCTGGATTTGATTCTCAGGACTGCAAAATAAATAAACAACATGGATTTTTAAAGGTTTCCTTTTATTTAAAACAGAGTCTCTCTATGTAACCCTGTTTGGCCTAGACCTAGCTATATAGACCAGCTAGTCTCAAACTCATGGATTCCTGCCTCTGAGTTTGAAGCATGTGGTTTTATGTGTATGTGTGTGGGTATGACTATGTGAGGGCAGATGCTCTTGGCGACCAGAAGAGGGAGTAAGGTACCCTGGAACTGCAGTTATGGATGGTTATGAGCTGCCAGACTTGGACGAAGACTTGTGTCCTCTGCAACAGCTCTTAATTGCTGAGCCTTCTCTCCAGCCTTTTTTTTTTTTTCCCATTTAAACACTTTTGAAACAGAGAGACTCAAACACAGAGAGAAGACTGAAGGACTTCTATTCTATAATGCAATAGTGAGAATGTGGTTCAGTGGTGGAGAGCTTCCTAGGTATCATTCCCAGCAGGGTCAGACAATGCTTTGTGCACACCTCAGTCTGGCCATGTTTAGGAACTTCTGTGGTGGTATAGAGCTCTGCGAGCAGAAAGCTGCAGGCATAACCTGGGCACACAATACACCCTGTACCGCCCCCACCCCCCTTCCTCATCTTCTCTCTGGCAGCCCCTGCTGGTGCAGCTGACCTGGAAATGACTGCTTCCCTCCTCCCCCACCTTCCTTGTCCCATACTTAACCACTTCCAGGTCCTCTGTCATTTCACCTTTTGTCTGGTTCAAAAAGCCCTTGAATGATAATCCTCATTTATTTCCCCGAACTTTTGATCTCTGCCAGCATCCTTTTACCTCTGGTCTTTGGCAATCTGCCTCAGCTTGTTTTATCTGCCCTTGGTCACACTGAAATATTTGCCAAGGGACAAGTGGAGTGACTAGTTTTCACTAATTCTTGGCCATAGCTGGGTTACTTTCCTCCTTTATTTACAAATCTCCCTCTGGGGCCAGTGAGATGGCTCAGCCAGTAAAGGCGCTTGCAGCAGAAGCCCAATGACCTAAGTTCAATTCCTAGAACTCATGTAAAGGTATGAGAGGAGAGGAATGGCTCTATCCAACTGTCCTTCCACTGCTGTACACGAAGCTCATTCCCTTGGCTGACACTGCAGCCCCTTCAGTACTGAGCCACACAGACATCGCCTCTTTCATGGCCATTTGCTTTCTCATTTCAGACATAAGTCAGTCATTTCCTGTTCAACTCGATGGGGTGCAATTGTGAAATTAAGAGATCCCCATTATTATTCTCCCATTTGAAGGTATGTCAGGAATTCTCCATCTCTTCATCTAACAATGTACCTTTTCTAGGAAATCTAAATTTCCCAGCGTGTCTTTTGGGATCAGAGTCAAGATTTTGTCATTTAAATTCTCCTCACAAAATTCCTGTTGTAGAATATTTTTCAGATGACAAAATATCCTTTCTAAATGGTCAGTGACCTGTTTTCATCAAATCAGCCAACAACTTGCATTTCATCCAATGAGTTTCCCTTTTTTATCTTAGTGAAAATTAATAATAATAACAACAATAATAACAGTAACACCTGAAGCCTTGGCACATCTCAATAAATATTATTTTTCCTTCTTTTCTCCCATCTCCTGGCAACCTAACTATCCTCTGCATTTCACTGTTTTATAGTTTATTATTTTGTCTCTAGTCTGTGACTATGACTCATTAGAAAAATATTGTCCCCTGCTCCTTTCTGCATTCATAAGAATCTGTCACTTATCCAATCAACAGGCACCTGGAGCAGGGACTGGAAGGAAATGAAAGAATTTGTGTGTCAAACATCATAGAAAAACATAACTTTATTTAGTGCATTACAAGAGCACATGAACAAGGACAGTAGCAGAAGAATCCATCCAACCATGGACAGTGATTTTTTTTTTTTAAGTGGGGAACACCTCTCTTTTTGGTTGGGGTCCTGGAATGCATTGCTTGCCATGCAATTGAGGGCAGCGCTGATTGTTAATGTTTGACTCCCTGAGGGTAGGTTTGCAGGACAGAAGCTCTGAGGTACCTACCTAAGATGCTGGTTTTCCTACAGGAAAAATGTACTTTGAATTATATACTTTGGAATGGTTAGTTTTATCTTTCAACTGAAAGAAAAGGTAGAAAGAGACAGAGGGGAAGAAAACGCACAGCCAGATCAAACAGATTACGCTGGATCTGTAAGTGTCAAGTGCACACTCCTCCCTCCCTACTGATGAGACCAGAAATCAGATACCTCAGGCAAGGTCTCAGAGTCGGAGGGAAACCTGGCTTTCTGCCTTCAGACTTAGGCCCCTTTCCACCATCCTAACCAAAAGAGCAACTGCTCTGATCCTTAAGATCATATCTTCAATATCAACTTACTGAGTGCCTGAAGCAAGCCAGAGGCTATAGACTATTTCCCCTCCCGCTGAACAGTTCTTTCCTCGTGGTCTGTGATAGCGCTGGTCCCTTAGAAGCAAGCAATTCTGATTTTTATAATTAACTTTTAATTCATTTCTAAGGGACTCCAGGGGCTCGTGATCCAAAACTGTTGCCATAGGACTTAAACGCGGTTGTTCTGGTTTTGTTTTGATTTTGAAACAACCAACGGACAATTAAGATTAAAGGATATATATACATAAGGCTTCTAAGATTCCCAGAATTAGAGTGACTTTAAACTCAGACCAAGTCAGCAGATGATAATCAGGTCAAGTCTGCTAGCATCAATGGAATGGCCACAGCCATCAAAGCCTGCTGTCCAACACAACATGGGGAGGCCTTGGTAACCCTGGTCCCCTTAAACTTAACATTGTCGTGGATGGCATGGCCATAGGAAGCTATGAGACAGAATAGTAAGTACCAGAAGAAGGGGTGTCGGCTCAATAGTAAAGTACTTGCCTAGCATGACCAAGACCCTGGGTTTGATCCTTAGCCCTGCAAAATAAAGAAATTAAAATGGGATTAGTATCATCAGTCCAGGATTCCAGACTTCACTTCTCTGCCAGGAGCTGACTTGAGCCTGTCTAGAATAAAGGAGAGCCAGGCTGCTAGTGGTGACGCCTTTAACCCCAGCACTGGCGTGACAGAAGCAGGCAATCACTGCATTTGAGTCCAGCCTGGTCTACAAATGAATTCCAGGACAGCTAGGGCTACTCAGAGAAACCATGTTTCTAAAACTAGAGAGAGAGAGAGAGAGAGAGAGAGAGAGAGAGAGAGAGAGAGAGAGAGAGAGCTGAGGAATGTGGCCCCAGCAGGGATCCAGGAAGAGGGGATAACATGAACTTGTGGAGGACAGGGGAAACCCAACAGCATCCTCTCCATTTTGGACAGGAAAATTTGAGTTGAGGTGAATCTTAAACACTGGCCCCAAAATTAGTAATATAATAATAGACAAATAGGACATTGAGCAAACCCAAATCTTATATGCTTCAAAGGAGGCTACACCCCAAAAAAATGTAAAGATGGTTCACAAAAAGGGAAAAATATTTGAAAATCATATATCCCATGTAAGTACAGGACACATGAAAGAACTCTTTTTTTTTATTTAAAGTTTATTTTTAGAACAATCTTCTTTTACATATCAATCTCAGTTCCCTCTCCTTCCTGTCCTCCCCCTGCCCCCACCATTTCCCCATCCCACCCCCCACATCCACTCCTCAGAGAGGATGAGGCCTCCCATGGGGAATCATCAAAGTCTGTCACATCATTTGGATCCTAAACAGTCTCAGCTGAGAGGTAGCTAAGATTCAAAGGCAGAAATGCTGGAATTTGAGGGTGAACACTCTAGCCTAAGACTCTATTTATTCATCAATAAAATGGTGGTGCATTCTGTATACATAAAGGAACTCTTAAAACTCAAATCTAAGAAGACAATGAATGATAGTTTCAAAATAGGCAGAGGGAGAAATGCCACAGCAATTAAGACCACTAGCTGCTCTTCCTGAAGACCAAGGTTCAATTCCCAGCTCCCCTGTGACAGCTAACAACCATCTGTAAGTCTAGTCCAGTGAGTTTGACACCCTCTTCGGGCCTCCATGGGCATGTATTCAAGTGGCACACAGACATACATGCAGGCAAAACACTAATACACACAAAATAAGACCTTGAAAAAAATTTAAATATCATTTCTCCAAAGAAGATGCACAAATGGCCAATAGGCTCATGACAGAGCTTAGCATCATTAGTTAGCAGAAGAATGCAAATTAAAGCCACAGCAAGGCCCACTTCACTCCTACTAAAGGCTAGAATAAAAACCACAGACCATAACAAGTGCTGGTGAGGTGTTAAAGAATTTAGAGTCTTTTACAGGTGTTGGTGGGAATACATCACAGTGCAGCCTCTTCAAGACAAGGGTTTGGCAGCACCTTAAACACTTAGCCACAGGGCTGGCTTGTGTGTGTGTGTGTGTGTGTGTGTGTGTGTGTGTGTGTGTGTATGGGGGGGGGGGTGTCAAGGCATCTGTTGCCAAGCTTGTTGACCTGAGTTTGATCCCTGAGATCCACATAGTAGGAGAAAAATAATTCCTACAAGGTGTCCTCTGACCTCCATTTGCATACTGTGATACATACACACTAAAATATAATTTCAAAATGTTTAATTAAACATAGCATTGCTATACAGATATGATTGTCTACTCTTAGAGATGTACCCAAAGCACATGAGAATGAAACCTATACCCCACAGAAACTAAGGGACCAGGGCTCACAGAGACAGTGTTTACAAAGCCAGACTGTGGAAATAACACAAATGCTTCTCAACTGATGGATGAACAAAACATTATCCAGGCATCAAAAGGAGTAAAGAACTGACCCCCAGGACATGTGGATGAACCTGGGAAAAGGTAGGTGCCATGAAAGAATCATATTGTCTCATATTGTGATTGCTTTTATAGGATTGGGCAAATGTTAGGGGACAGAAAGTAGGTGAGTAGTTGCCAGGGGCTGAAGGGGAACAGAATGAGGAGTGACTGGTGATGGGCATGGTTTCTCTCAGGGGTGACAAAAATGTCCTGGAATCAGACAGTGTTGACAATTGTACAACTTTGTGAGTTTACTAAAAACACTGAATTGTAAACTTTAGAAGGATAGATTTTACTATGTGGTATGTTTAAAACAAAAATCGTAAAGTGTGTGTGTGTGTGTGTGTGTGTGTGTGTGTGTGTGTGTGTGTGTGTAGTATGTGTGGTGCATGCATGTATATATACATGTTTGCTTATATATGCACATATAAAGGTCAGAGGTCTACTCTGGATTACAGGGTCTCTCATGAACTTGCCACTCACTGTTTTGGCTAGGCTGGGTGGTCAGTGAACCCCCAAGGTCTGCCTATCTCCACATTCCAACCTACACAACAATCTCAAAATGCCTTCTAAGAGCTGTTGTGCATGTCGACATAAAGCAGGTCACCACCCTTCAAGAACAGCAATTATGGGATGGATAGCCACTAAGTTCATGCGCCAGCCTTGGAGGTAACCTGGGAACTCCATGCTCCGAGAGCATCCTCGGGAGATCTACTGGCTTGGGTTAGGTGTCTTTGAACCTGGCTGGAATCTTGACAAATAGAGATGGCAGATTTGACTTTAAAATTGTTAACAGATTTTGGATCAAGAGGCATGGGGAAAGCAACTACACTTTTGAGTGGGTTATGCAGCAGTTTGGACATTCTGGAAAAACACTGCGCTGACTATACTCCAAGGGCTTCCCTCCTCCACACCAGTGGAGAGCAACCGTCAGCATCACAGAGACAGCCAGATTCCGACTTAGGTGAAATTACTCAGCACCGACAATGAACCATATTGATTAATAAACAGGATTGTAAAATGATTTTGCAGATGAGTAAGAAAGAATGTCAGAGCTAGTCAGGAGGAAAAGAATGCTTCAAGTTAGCCTCAAGCATAACATCTGCAAGTGCAGTCTGGGGGAAGAAAGCTGGTCCAGAGATGAGACACAGGTAGGGGGAACCTTGGAGGAGGTGCGTGGGGAAGATTAGATGCCGACACAGTGGAAAGTCTGGGATGAGACTGAAAGAGACCTAAAACTGTCTCCAGTTCTGGGTAAGATTCATTATCTGTGGGCTTTTTAAAATGAGCTCAATGGCTGGTGAGATGGGTCAGCAGGTGAAGGCACTTGGTACCAAGCCTCAAGACCCACCTGGTGAAAAGAGACAACCAACACCCACAGTTATTCTCTCACCTCCACATGTGACATTAGTGTACAAAACACATGTGTAAACACACACACACACACACACACACACACACATAAAAACAAATTTAAAATCAGGCTCAGCACCCTAGCAGAGATGTCCAACCCTCAGCCCTCAGGCCACATGTGACCCAGGAGAGTTCATAAAATCACAATGTCATACAAAATAAATGTATGCTCTCACAATCCACAGGCTGCAGGCTAGACACCCCTGGATTTAATATGTGCCCCAGGACAGCTCTTCTTATTCTCATGTGACCAAAAGGCTGCACACCCCTGCTGTACCCTCCAGACATGTAGAAGCAACAATTGAGCTAGAATTCCAAGCAACAGATAGACATGCTACAGTATCACCTCCTGGCACCCTATGCCTGCCTCTCCTCATCTTTGCCTAGGACACCTGAAGAAACACAGAAAGAGCTGCTGTACAGGACTATCCTCTAAGCCAAACTACCACCATTTCTAGGCATCCCATCCTGCTGGGCCTGCTGTAAAAGATCATTACACCTGGGTCTGGGAACTGTTTACCTTCCCTCAGAGAAAGGGATCAAGAGAGTCATGGAACCCACACTGCATATGGAGCCACCCCTCCTAACCAGCTGTATACATTCCTGCCCTAGTTAACATGGTCTTGGTGGAAGGGCCTGGGACTATGTGATATGTGGAGGGTACATATGGGGGCAGGAGTCCCATCTATGCAGCCATGGGGAAGTCACCATCCATGCTGAGTACAGATTTTCCAGTGTAGCTGTTGCTAGGTCACCTATGCTCCTGCCCTCAGCCTCTCACTCATCTTACTGTAAGTAAGCCTAATAAAACCCTGGGTTCCTGTGAACTGTGGTGGAACTGTGCCTCAATTTGTTACTAGGACCTTAGGAGGGGAAGATGCTATTGATGTCTCTTCCAGGGAAAGGATTTCAGCAGCGGTGCTCCTTAAATTTTAGCTGATTTTTTTAAATAGATACTACTTTTTAAATGTTTTAATACTTTTTAAAAACTGTGTATATGTGTGTATTAAGTGCACACTCTCTCTCTCTCTTTCTCTCTCTCTCTCTCTCTCTCTCTCTCTCTCTCTCTCTGTGTGTGTGTGTGTGTGTGTGTGTGTGTGTGTGTGTGTGTGTGTACAGGAATATGTATAGGCCAGAGGAGGTGCCTGTGTCTTCCTCTATTACTCTCTGCCTCATCCTTCGGAGGCAGGGTCCTCCTGCCAACCTGGATCTGGCATTTCAGATAGGCAACCAGAAAGCCCCTTCCTGTCTCCATCCCCAACAACACTGGGGTTACAAGCACACACAGGACCACACCCACTTATCACGTGGGTTCTGAAATCTGAGCTCAGGTCCTCATGCTTAAACAGCAAATGCTCTTACCCACTGAGCCCTCTCTCCCACCCACTGAGCTCATTTTTATAGTTTTGCATAATAGTATTGAATTCTAACTTAACCTTGTCATCTAAGCCTTTTCCGGGACATATTCTCTTCTAACATTTTGTCTGTATTGGATAGTTTTATTGTCATTGTGACAAAATACCTGACAAACACCGTAAGGGGAAGAAAGATTTCCACTGCACAGTTTCAAAGGTTCCCATCCATCCATCGTGGTGTAAAGGGCATGACTGAGCTCACATCATGGTGGACCAGAAGCAGAGTGGAACCACAACGAGAAGGAACTAGGAAATGGAGCAAGATAACCCCCTGGAAGGACACACCCCAGTTACTTATTTCCTTTAGCCAGGGCCTACTTTCCTCAGAGCTACAACTTCCCAAGAGGAAATTCAAAATTTGAATCTATCCATTGATTAAGTCAGAACCCTGCTGATCTAGTCATTTCTGGTGTGTGTTACTAATATCCTTCATACTCTTCAGTCCATCAAATAGCCTATTGTCTTAGTCAGGGTTCCTATTGCTGTGATAAAACATGCCCCCAAAAGCAAGTTGGGGAGGAGAGGGTTTATTACGCTTCTACTTCCACACTGTAGCCCATCACTAAAGGAAACCAGGACAGAAACTCAAACAGGGCAGGAACCTGGAGGCAGGAACTGATGCAGAGGCCAGTACTGCTTACTGGCTTGCTCCTCATGTCTTGCTTAGCCTGCTTTCTTATAAAACCCAGGACCACCAGCCCTGGGATAGCACCTCTCACAATGGGCCGGCCCCTCCCCCATCAATCATTAATTAAGAAAATGCCCTACAGGCTTGCCTACAGGACAATCTCATGGAGGCATTTTCTCAATTGAGGGTTCCTCCTCTCAGATGACTTTAGTTTGTATCAATTTGCCATAATACTCTCCAGTTCATCTGTCAAGATTAACCCTGGACTGGGAAGATGACTCACTTTAATAAATAGTATGTGCCTCTCTTTAAAACACAGTTCCCAACACCACATTAACAACTCAACCACCTCCACCTCCAGCTCCAGGGGTCCAATTCTCTTTTCTGGCCCACCGAGACACACACACACACACACACACACACACACACACACACACACACGTGCGCACGCGAGCACGTGCACGCGAGCGCATAATTAAAAATAAAAATAGGGTTGAGAGGTGGCTCAGTGGCTAAGAGCACTGACTGTTTTTCCAGAGGACCTGAGTTCAATTCCCAGAAACCACATGTCAGCTCACAACTGCCTGTAACTCCAGTTACAGGGGACCTAACACCTATGGGAAAACATCAATGCATAAAAATAAAAATAAATAAATCAAGAAAAATATTTAAAAGCTGGGTATTGGTGGCACAAGCCTTTAATTCCAGCACTCAGGAGGCAGAGGCAGGCAGGACCTCTGTGAGTTCGAGGCCAGCCTGGTCTGCAGAGTGAGTACCAGGATAGACTCCAAAGACACAGGGAAACCCTGTCTGGAAAAAAAACAAAAAATAAATAAATAAAAATAAAGGGCTAGAGAGATGGATCAGTGGTTAAGAGTATAAAACTTGTTCTTGCAGAAGACCCAAAACCCACCCAGAAGCTCACAACCATTCATAATTTCAATTCCAGGGGATTTAATGCCATCTTCTGACCTCTGAGGGCACCTCTGAGGGTATGGACATGACATACTTACATACAGACAAAAAAATCATACACATAAAATAAAATAAAGGAATCTAAAATTAAAAACAAAACAAAACAAAACATTTTACTGTCCTTTAGTGACACTGCACTTTCTCTTATTTTCCATGAAACTCTGGTAACTTTGGGGGTTACATCTACAGCTATAGATTCTCTGATCTCATGCTGTCCAATATAGAAGTCACTAGCCAGGTGGCTACTAAATTCTTAACAAGTGGTCAGTCCCAACTGGGATATACCCTGTGGTGGTTTAAATGAGAACGGCCCCCATAGGCTCATATATTTAACATTTAGTTCCCAGTTGGTGGACTGTTTAAGAAGGGTTAGGAGGTGTGGCCTTGTTGGAAGAGGTGTGCCACTGTGGGTGGGCTTGGAGGTTTCAAAATCCCATGCCAGGCCCAGTCCCTCTCCCTCTGCTTCCTGCTTATGGGTCAGATATAAGCTCTCAACTGCTGCTCCACTGTCATGTCTGCCTGCCTGCTGCCTTGTTAGGCCATGATCGCCATGGATTCATCCTCTGAAACTGAAAGCAAGCCCCCAGTTAAATGCTTCCTTTCATAAACTGCCTTGGTCATGTGCTTCTTCCCAGCAATAGAACAGTAACTAAAACACAACCTAAGAGGGAAAAAACACATTTCAAAGACTCAATAAAATATTTTAACAATTTTTTAAAAAATTTTTGGTTACATGTTGAAATGACACGATTTAGGATTAATGGGTGTAAAGAGAACAGTATTAAACTTAATTTCATGGCTTAACATGGCTGCTAAACAATTGAAAGTTGCAGCTGTGGCCTCAATTCTGTCCCTATTGGTTGCCATTTGATTTCCTGTAAAGGAAGTTGCTTTGAGTTTGTAAGGTGCTAACAGACATTATGAAAGCAAACAAAGCAAACAGGGTTTGCAAGCTTATGTGGCCACAGTGCCATAACATCTTGTTCCAGTTATCTATTTGTTTTTCCTCATGAACTCCAAAAACAGCGGCATGTATATTAACTCCCTTGATCTCAAGAGTCTCCTGTGGGGAAGGTCAGCTGTTTCACACTCAGCCAGGATGCTTACTTCCCAAAAAAGTTCATATATTGAAACGAAGTAGCTTGTTATTCCATTATGCTTTAACTTGGTCAATCGACTGGAGATGTGGCTCAGTTGGTAGGCTGTAGCCAGCATGCAGGAAGCCCGGGGTTCAATCCCCAGCACTGCATAAAATGATCTTGGTCTTACACGCTGTGGTGGTTGAATAAGAATGGCCCCCATAGGCTCATAGATTTGAATGCATGGTCACCAGGGAGGGGCACTGTTAGGAAACGTGGCCTTGTTGGAGAAAGTATGTCACTGGGGGGTGGGCTCTGAGGTTTCAAATGCTCAAGACAGTCTTAGTCTCTCTCTCTCTCTCTCTCTCTCTCTCTCTCTCTCTCTCTCTCTCTCTCTCTCTCTCTCTCTCTCTCCCTGCTGCCTGCGGATCCAGATGTAGAACTCTCAGCTACCTCTCCAGCACCATGTCTGCCTTCGTGCACCATGCTTCCTGCCATGACAGTAATGGACTAAACCTCTGAAACATAAGCCAGCCCCAATTAATTGTTTTCTTTTGTAAGAGTTTCTGTGCTCATGGTGTCTCTTCACAACCATAGGACACAGACTAAGACATATGCCTGTAATCACAACAGGAGTAGCGGCAGGAGGATCAGAAGTTCAAGGTTATTCTCGGCTACATAGAGGATTACCTTGCGGCCGAGGAGTACAGGGACCAAGACTGTCCTGGCATTTGCAAGGCCCTCATTCAATCACCAGTGACGCAAAAAGAGTGTGTTCAAGACCAGCAAAAGCTTCTTCCATTCAGGGGCTCAGTGTTCAGAAACTCAGCAATGCCAAAGAACAGTGTATGCATGTCACCGTCTCCCTGTACCGCATAGAACTGTAGAATCTGAGGTTTGGAGGCAGCTATTCCAATCCCTAATGTCATAGCTATGGTCAAACATGTAACTAGTAATCAGGCACACATTTCACATGGGTCAACAAACTCAGCAAGCTGGTTCTGCCCCATCTGTCCAATTCTGTATGTGCCAGTACAAAGAGGTGAGAGCCACTCTTTGAGGCCTCACGGCTGTGGAGAGTTTGGTGTCCTTCCTGGGGGTGCTTTTCTGTTGCTGGAAAGTGGAGAGGTTGGCAAAGACATCAAGCAACCCATTCCTCCTGCAGCAGAGCAATGCACCATGTTTGCACCAATTGGTGGTAACAGTGTATTCAAATATAACTTTTAACAGTCCTTATAGATTGTTATAAATTATAAAGGTTCTTTGTTTTAGAGTAGTAAGATTGTAACCTAGGTACTTCCGGAGGTGAGGCCCAAGTTCAAGGCCTGCCTAGGTTACAGAGTGAGTTTGAGGCTAGACTACACTATTTAAAAGAGGACTGGGAATATAAATACTTTAAACAAAATAAATCAAAACTTCCCAGAGAAATCCTTGCTTTTCCAGGTTTCCGTGCCAACTGAAAGTTTGTCCTGTTTCTTTCTTTCCTTTTTTGTTTGTTTTTGTTTTTCAAGACTGGGTTTCTTGCTCTGTAGACCAGGCTGGCCTCGAATTCTCGAACTCATAGAGGTCCTCCTGCCTCTGCTTTCCCAGTGCTGGGATTGAAGGCGTGAGGCATTCCCCACCTGTCCTGTTTCTTTTAGTTTAATTTCTCTGTATACTGGGCTCCTACATGGCACGTCTTTCTAGCTTTAGGTTTTATCTCTTCTGTGTGTACACATGACTGGACTTTCTCTCAGCAAGAATGCGAACATGACCAGCTCAGAAAAAGCGCTGAGCTTTTCAGATTTTACGGCCAGCTCTGTGCACAGGCAGCATGCAGCTGCGGTTCCACAGTGATCCCCTGGAACAACCACTGTATTTGATATCTTCAAAGCGGTCAGCTATTAACCTCTCTCTCTCTCTCACTCTCTCACTCTCTCTCCTTCCCTCCCCTTCCTCCCTCTCTCTCCCTCCCTCCCTCTCCTCCCCTACCTCCTCCCATTGCAGTTTTATAGAGGGACCGGGACGGGGGACGGGGACGGGGGGGGGGGACGGGGACGGGGGGGGGGGGGCGTGCCGGGGGAGGATGCACAGAACCAAGGAGCGACTACTTCTCTCTGCTCCAGACTCCAGCAACGCGTATTCTTATGCTGCCGTCTGCTGGCCAGAGTGAGACATGGCTCCAAACGCACTGGAAGGAAAATTCAGAGCTCAATTTGATTAATGTTAATGAATAATACACAGACTCTCTTTAAGGAGCTGGGGGTGAATCTCTTTGAAACACATCAGCAGTCCCCAGAGTGAAAATCGCCACTCTAAATGTCACAAATGACGAGGAAGTGCGTGTAACAAACAAGTATCAAATTCCACGGGGAAGTTATCCATGGGAGGCCCTGAAAGGCGGGCGTTGCCTTGGTCTCAGAATCACACACTTTTGAGTCATCTCTGAAATAACCTTGCAGTGTGATGACCTTGGCCAAGGCACCACACCTCTCTGTCTTAGTGCTGTTTATAGGCCCACTCTTCCCCTGGTTTCTGTGAAACGGCCCATGTCTTGCAAGCACGGGTGTAGACATGTGTACATGGGTGCACTGACATTTGTGTGTGTCTGCATGGAGGGGCCAGAGGCCAACTTCAGGTATTGTTCCACACTGTCTACCTTGTTGGTTTTTGTTTGTTTGTCTTGGGTTTTTTGTTTTGTTTCTAGACAGAGATTCTCTGTGTAACAGCCCTGGCTGTCCTGGAACTCACTTTGTAGACTAGGCTGGCTTCAAACTCACAGAGATCCACTTGCCTCTGCCTCCCAAGTGCTGGAATTAAAGGTGTGCACCATCACTGCCTAGCCCCCACCTTGGTTTGGTTTCCTTTAGTTTGGTTTTGAGATGGGCTCTGTCACAATCACTCCCAGAGCTTGCCAGATTCTGCTAGGCTGGCTGGCCAGTGAGGCCCAGGAATCCTGACCTACCAAGCACTGGGATTTCAAGCTCCTGCCACCATGCCTGGCTTTTTTTACATAGATTCTGGGGATCCGACTCAACTCCTATGTTTGCAACCCAGACACTTACTAAATCATCTCCCCAGCCCTGTCTTTCTGTTTTTACCCAACTCGTGTTTCTATTATTCCCACCTACACTAGGAGAGGAAGACATTGCCTGGCTTCCACACTGCTTCAGCTAATGGTGTCTTTTTATGAGGTCACACGTCCTCAGTGGCTCCTTGAGTGACCTTTCTATAAACATGGCCCGCCTTCTTTGCTGCATTTCTTCACCAACAGAACTGTTTCCAGACCATACCGATTCTAGGCTGTGACAGCTGTCACCTCACTCATTCCAGCCACCAAAGGACAAGCACCAAATCATCTACATTTCTGAATAATACATTTTTATAGCCTTGCATTAAAAGATATGCTTTGCATTATTAGAGAAATCATCTTTTCTAAGATGTTTGGGAAAAAAAAGGTCCACAGCATAAGAAGACACAGATAAACACCTGGAATACAAGACAGAGTGTAACAGATGGACGGCAGTTTCCAGAAGTTTATCAGGCTCTGTAGTGGTTTCTGGCTAAAGAGGGAGGACATGGTGTTTGAGACTAATTTGAAGCGATAAGCTCTATATGTGGGTGGGGCAGTGGACTTGTGCTACAGGGCAGCTGTTCCAGGCAGAAGAAAGAAAAATAAGATAAAATAATAAAGCTTAGCTTCAGAGACAGGAAAGCACATCCTTTATGAGCCAGTACAAGTGCTGTATTTCCTGAACCTTCCTTCCATAAACAAAGGAGAGGCAGAGAGAAAGGGAAACCATGTCTTTAGGGATTGCAAAAGCCAAGCTAAGGAGACTAGGGAGATGGCTCAGTCATAGCTAACTGATCAGGCAGGTAAGGTTTAGGTTTGATCCCCAAACCCACATAAAAATGATGAGTATGGTGCACACACTAATAATCCAAGGACTGGAGAAGCAGAAACAGGCAGATCTCTAAAGTTTGAGGGACAGCCTATCTACGCCAGTGAGAGACCCTGCCTCAAAGGAGAAGAATTGCATTTCTGAGGGTGACACTCAAGGTTGTCATCCTCTAAGTACCTCTACAAAAGACTGATCTCTATCGATGGGGTAATATGTAGAATGCTGCCCAACGTAGGCAGTTTTAGGAGTGCCCACACAGGCTGCCAAAGAGGCCCAGGCTTCCAGGAAGAATCAAACAGATCTCATCCAAATTGGTGCTCCAAACACCACAGGGAAGCTGATACCACAGCTAGGGCTGTCCCTAGTTGGCATCTATGGCCCTGATGAAGGAGCAGCATGTAAGAATCTAAAGAGAATTTCTTTTGTTTGGGGAACCCTGCAGCCACCTTTGGTGGGACACCCAGCTCCCTGTGTTGGGTGCAGGGAGGAGGTAGTGTTTCTTTTACCACACCAGAGCAGAGATCCCCAGACTTGAGTGTGCACCAGAATGTCCCTAGAAGGGTCACCAAATCACAGATTGTTCCCTCCCCAGTATCAGTCAACAGGTCAGGTGTAGTAAGCCCCCACACTTGCTTCCCCACAAAGTTCCAGAGGTGCCAGTGGGGAGCAGATGCAGAGCATCTAGGGACTGGTCTTCCCTTGTTTGTTTGTTTGTTTTTGGAGACAGGGTTTCTTTGTGTAGCCCTGACTCACTCTGTAGACCTTTGAAAGCCATGGTAAAACAATGTGCCCTAAGACTAAGGCTGGTATAGTTTAGATAGTAAATTCCAAATGCTAAAGACCTGGTTCTTAATCTGTGGCACTGTTGGGTGGTCATGGTACCTCTAGGGAATGGGGCTTGATTATATCATGAAGAAGAAGCGTCCTTGTGGAGCACATTGTAACCCTGAGTCCCTCCCCCACTCTCTGTTCCCTCTCCTTTCTCTCCTCATTCTCCCTCTTCTCCTCTCCTCCTCTGCCCCTCTCTCCTTCCTAGATGCCATGACTTAGGCAGCTTTGCTCTACCATATTCCCAGTCACCAATGTACTGCCCAAAGCCACAGGGCCAAGCACCTAGAAATGGAAACCTCAGAAACCTAAGAAACAGATCCCAAATAACTCCCCTCCTTTAAGATATTTTTCCAGGTAGCTTTTCACGAGGACAGAAAGATGACAAGGGGCCCAGACAGTTTTCTTTACTACAGTACCCAGCATCTAACCAGGCATCGCAACACAAAACACCCTCCAGAGATATCTAGGTAAAACTTGCTTGGAAACACTGCATTAACAGGCCTAGGCAGGTAGCTCAGCCCATGAAGTGCATGCTTCAAAAACACAAGGACCCGAATTCTGTCCCCAGAACCCACATTAAAACAACAGCAGGGTGGCGGTACATGCCTTTAATCCCAGCTCTTGGGAGGCAGAGGCAGGTGGATCTCTGTGAGTTCCAGGCCAGCCTGGTCTACAGAGTGAGTTCCAGGACAGCCAGGACTACACAGAGAACCTTGTCTCAACCCCACCACCGCCACCAAAAACAAACAAACAACAAAAAGAAAACACCAACAACAAAAACTAAGAATGGTGGTCTCCCGACTGTAATCCCAGCACTGGGAGGGTGGGAACAGGTGGACCCCTGGAGCTCACTGGCCAGTCAGCATAGCTTAATGGATAAACTCTAGGGCCTAGAATCTAGGCCAATGAGAAACCTTGTCTTGGACAATTCTTGAAAAATGATGGCCAAGATTCATCTCTGGCCCCCACATGTATGCACACCTGCACACACATATGTATCTTCATGAATGCTCCCCCCTCCAGTAACAGATAGCATGTGGCAGAGACAGTGTTAAAATTAAGATGTAGGCAGCACCTTTCTGAAGGTCCCAGGGAAGTGAATCCCTATACTTCGTCTCTCTCTCTCTCTCTCTCTCTCTCTCTCTCTCTCTGTCTCTCTCTCTCTCTCTCTCTTTCTCTCTCCTTTTGGTCTTTTGAGATAAGGCCATGCCTGTCTCAGCCTTCCCCAGTGCAGGAACTATAGACATGCACCCTTCATGATGTGATTGTATTTCTAATTTTTATACATTATACATGCCCTTTTGTTCATGTATCCTCCCAGAAGAGCCACTGATGGGTGAGAGGGTGTGTATAGCCTCACCTTTTCCAGACAGCCTCCAACCTCACGTCAAGGTGAAGTGAGCTCCAATGAGAGAGCTCCAAGCTCCTTGCCAGCTTAGCTCCAGGTTCAGTGAGAGACTGTCTCAAAAGAGTAAGGTTGAGAAAGATAGAACAAGATACCCACAGTCCTTTTCTGGCCTCCACAGGTACAAGCATGGGCATACATGCCCACACATGTGTGCATATACACACTCTTACCCACATATATAAAAGTAATAAAGCAGATGAGAGAGAGAGAACCAAACTCCCCCAGTGCTCCCAGCAAGATGGTTCAGCTGGCAAAGGAACTGGCAACTAACTCTGATGACCTGAGTTCAATCACTGGAGTCCAGATAGTAGAAGAAGAGGGCAAACACCTGCAAGTTGTCCTCTGGTCTTGACAGGCTTGCCATCACCACACATACAAATAAATAAATAAATAAATAAATAAATCTCACTAAGCTTTTCATGTTTGCCAATGTACTAAATATAAAATGGGCATCTTATTTTAATTTTCATTCTCTGGATTATGGTGAGATTGAAAATCTTTTCATGTATGCAATTCAGCTGTCCTCTTCTATAAACTTCCTACTTATATTTTTTGCCATTTTTTCTAAATTTTTTTTATTTGTAGAGTTCTTTACATATTCTGGAGAGTGTTGCATTGTTGATTACCAACTCAACAGCAGCAGCAACAGTACAAACACACACTTCTAGTCTGTGGCTTGTCTTTTTATGTGGGTTGGATATCTTTTTAATCATGTAGAAGCTTTAGTGTTGTCACAAATTATTAATATTTTCCTTTCAGATTGGGATTTTTATGTTTTCTTTAATGAAGCACAGGGATGTGTTTTTCTGGTTCCAGCTTGTGAGAGGCTGAGGCAGGTGGATGGTGAGTTTGAGGCTAAGCAGCATAACATGACTTGGAGGAGGAGAGTAGTCACTCTTCTGCAGCTTGAAGGAGGACAAGGAGGAGAAGAGGGAGAAGGAGGAAAGAAAGAAGGAAGAGAAGGAGGAAGGGAAGGAGGGAGGGAGAAGAGGGGGGAGAAGGAGGAGAGAAGGGAGGGAAGGAAGAAGGGAAGGAGAGAGAAAAGGGGCAGGGGAGAGAAGGAAGGAAAGAAGAAAGGGAGGGAAGGAGGGAGGGAGAAGGAGGAAAGAAGGAAGGAAGGGGAGAGAAAATAAGGACAGACCTAAGCCTTCTTACTTTGACACATAGCTTTCCTTTTAAAAGCATAAAGACAAACTACTTTTATGGCATCACTAATTTACCAGTAACTAGCACAGTTGTATGGCTAGTTATATTGTTTTGGGAATGTACATACAAAGCATCACATTATTAAATGTATACATTTGGCTGTACTGCCTTACTTTTAGTTGACACATAATTACATACATTTACAGTGGAGAGATGCTAACTGGATACATGTATTCATCGTGTAATCATCAAATTGGGGTAATTAGTATTTCTTTGTGCTGGGAACTTTCAAAGTCTTCTACTTATTTTGAGATACATAATAAATCATTGTGAATTACAGTCACTTTGTTGTCGCAGAGAACTCTTGAAGCTCCCACTTCACTCTATTTTGCTATTTGTCATTCAACTTCTCCCTCCTTTCATAGCCTCTGTAACCCTAGCCTCCTCTGCATTTCTGTGGGATCAATGTCTTAGACTCTATATGAATAAGAACAGATGGCACTTGTCTTTCTGCGCCTGACTTATTTCACTTAACAACCTTTGTTCCATCCATCTTGAAACAAATGACAACACTGGACTCTTGTGGGGGGCAGGTGCATACAATCTCACCGTGTGTCTGAATGCTGCTTTTCTTTTTCCATTCATCGGATAATAAATGCGCCACTGTTGGCATTTTCCATTTTTAAAGCTAAAGCTCTGCCAGGCATGGTGATGTACACCTGTAATGCCAGCACACAGTAGAGGCAGGAAGATCAAAAGTTCAAGGTCAGTCTCAGCTACATTGTGAGTTCTAAGCCACCCTGAACTACATGAAACTCTATCTCATAAAACTAAATGAGAGGCAGAGGAAATGACTCACAGTGGGGGAAGGGTACTTGATATACTTAAGGGCTTAAGTTCAGATCACCAGCACCCACAGAAAAGCTGGCATGGCTTCATATGCACCTGCAATCTTAGCACTGTAAGGGGCAGAGACAAGAAGATGGATAGAGCTTGTGGTCCATAAGCCTAGCTCCCTATTAAGTGGGAGATCCTGTCTTAAAGGGATAAGGAAGCGTGCCAAACCACAATACCCAAGACCATCCTTTGGCATTTGTGCATGAGCAGGGGCACCCCCCCACCCGGCCAATGCATGTACATGAGGCACACATGCATATACACCATACACACCACATTGCTGTTTAGCAGTCTCCTTGGAGATCAAAACATTCTGTCCTGAAGGGGAGCTACTTCATTAATTAAGCAGGGAAGTAAACAACACAAAAATAGCTTCAGGAAGTCCTTGAAACTGACCAGATTCATTAGGCCCCTTCCTGTCAGAGCCCAGCTGCAAAGAAGACTCTCAGAACTGTCAGGTAGAGATTTAGACCAACTGAGGCACCTGGAAAGGACATTCCCAAAACTCTTGAGCTGCCTGCAGGCTCCAGGTTTCCCAGTTTTTGTGAGCTGTCACACATGCTGGGGTGCTCCTTGGTGATGTAGTTACTTTTGAGTCACTTCTGCTCCTATAAGTAACCCTGCAGCCATACTCCTGTACATAAACCAATAAAGCCTGTTGGTTCACAAAGTTGAACTTTGATGGTATCTGTACTTTGGTCTACATGAGTTCCCTCTCTGGGGTGAGAAGATGAGTGTGTTTCATCTCTCCAGGAAAAGTTTTCACACACACACACACACACACACACACACACACACACACACACACAAAATTAAGTTAACTAAAGATCAGAACAGGAAGAGACACTGGCTGTTCTTGACCTCCATAAATTCTGATGTTTGTCATCTGCATTTCAGGGAAAAGGACAAGACTCTGGTGCCATGGTGACTGTGCGATGGCCTTAATGTAAGGCATCAGTGGCCTTAAGGTGAGGATGTGTGAACACTTTGTGCTCTCCCAGGACTTTCAAAGGGTAGGTCATTCCTTATTAGTCGTTGTGGTCTTAGAATCTTGTACTGAGCATGAATGCAGTGGACTACAGGTCTTTCCCCACTGGCTTCACATGTTGGGTTCAAGAATGAGAACTTTGTATCTAGAGACAGAGTTCCTCCCTGGGCAGTAAGGATGGGGGGACAGCATCACCTGTGATGTGCCTAGGATATATAACATTGGGGGAAAACTTGTAACTGGGCTGGGATGGAGGATGGAGGCAAAGACTGACGTTAGGAGACCACAGCAAGTCATTCAGTTGAGTGGAGTGCAGATTAAGGCAAATCTGTGGACAAGGACATGACTGGATGCATTCAAGAAAAATTCAGAAAAGCAGAATCAACCAGAAGTCAGTCCTGGAGCTAAGAAATCACCAGCTGCCAAAGTCAGGATGTACCTCCCTGTCACATGAGTCAAGCACTCTCCAGGTGAAAAGACTCATGAATGCAGCCACTCATCTGTCACTTGGATGTCACCTGTCACCCTGTCAAGCAACAGGGTTGAAACCTCAGTGTCCTGGGAAGAAACAACTACAGACTTCTAACCGATGCTGAAGAACAGAGTGCGCAGAGAAACTCCAGCCAAGGTCAAAGCTGAATGACACCTGGAAAAGGAAATGCTGTGTGCTGTCTGTATCCCAGGTCTGAGTGCCCAGGGGAAGTTTGGATAAATCATATTATTCTTTTCTTGTTACTTTTCACTCTATTAACTCAGCTTGCATTGTTTGTTTGCTTAAGGTGTTTTGATTGTTTTGTTTTATCCTGCTTTGAGACAGTATCTTA